>NW_027263187.1:0-25000 GCF_902827115.2 Pseudochaenichthys georgianus
GAGAAGAAGAAGAAGAAGAAGAAGAAAGAAGAAGAAGAAGAAGAAGAAGAAGAAGAAGAAGAAGAAGAAGAAGAAGAAGAAGAAGAAGAAGAAGAAGAAGAAGAAGAAGAACAAGAAGAAGAACAAGAAGAACAAGAAGAACAAGAAGAACAAGAAGAACAAGAAGACTCCGAGCTGTCCGACTTCAGGCGAGCTTTTTGAGACCTCCCCCGGCTGCGATCGTCTACTTTCGAGGCAAACAAGCCTCCTACCTTAGCTCTTAAGCCCCACGGACCCGGTTCCGGGGCCGAAATCGCGTCATTTGCAGGAAACAACGTCTAAGGAACCTTAATATTTAATAAACTATGAATATTTTATATCCATATAACGGGAATAAACTAATTTAACTGATCTTTTTCATTTTATTCTTTTTAAAAACACACAATGCTAACAGTGAGCCTCTGAATTAGCCCCGAGCAAAAAATGCTAACCTATTACTGCACCGAAAATCACTCCTAGCTCCCTTATTACTTATCCTAGCTGCACATCCAACACATCTTTTATGATCGTAAAGACACAGAATCTAACAGTGCCCATTAATTGATACAATATAATGTTCCTGTAAGGTTTCAGCGTTAGAGTCTGTGAGCTTATTGTTTTGTGTTTATTCTGGTGGCCTTGCAGTTTTATTTTGATGTTGACTCTGTCCTCTCGTTTCAGGTGTCATCACTTCCTGTGGTGGTGTGTCACTTGTCAGCTTGATAGTGATCTCCTGTTCTGGATTGTTTGCACCTGTGCCTCATTAACTGTTGTGTATATGTAGCCCTGTTTTCCTGTTGTCTTTTGTCGGTTCGTCTTGTCTCAACACTAAGTCCATGTCTGTATTTCCTCGTGTAACTTTGAGCAACCTAGTCGAACCTAGTGAACATTTGAGTGTCCTAGTAGATCCTAGATACCTTTTTACTTTGAGAAGTCTTTTTTATATTAAAAGATAGTTCTGAAGTCAAGAAAGAATCGTGCATCTGAGTTCTTGTGAATCCACCGTGTCAGTTCCCAACTGTTTTTCTACCCTATGTAGATGTTAATCTCATGATGTTAACTTTTACATCGTGGAAACTTTTCACAGCGGGGATTTGTAACAGTTTGACATGAATATCCTGATGATAAATATGCAAATTTCTGCTGCACCTGAATTCACCACTTGGTCTCTGTTTACACCTTTGAGGGTCATGTCCTTACAGGAGTGCCTCAGAATTTGCATGCAGTGTATATCTTTCCATCAATCCTATCAATCAAGGAAGAATATTACTAATACTAAACTTTTGTGTCAATTGTTTATTCCTACCCTTTAATTTCTACTTATTTGCAATGCCTTGTTTTGTTTTTTATGCTGCTGCAATGCAAACATTTCCCAATTTGGGATCGATAAAGTACCTCTTATCTTATCTTAAACTTCAATTGGCTGGTTATTCCCATACAGTCTATGGTTATTCCTTAGTTTCTTATGAGGAGTTACCTGTAATACATATATATATTATATGTCCATTTAAAGTAGGGGTGTCAAACTCAAGGCCCGGGGGCCAAATCCGGCCCCCGGGCAACTTCATTTCATGTGGCCCCACAAGAGCTTGCAAAGAATATAATACGTTTATGATACGGTTACATGCCGCTTTATAGAAGCACGTTGCCCATAAACTACATGTCCCACAATGCATCTCATTTTGTGACATGCGCACTGAAGAGACTTGCAGTTATTTGCCCTAGACTTCTGCTTTCAGACGTAGTTAGGTATGAAGTTATTACCCTGTCTGATAATAATCCAATGCAGAGGCAATAATGTAATATAATACATTATTTATATTATTTATTTATATATGTATATTTATATAGTTACAACCGCCCCTTTGAGTGCAACCATAATGCTAATGTGGCCCGCGATGAAATTGAGTTTGACACTCCTGATTCAAAGGGTTAGGGTTTGGGTTACATATCTAAACACCTCAATAAGTTTTCGATAAAGACATGTGTGTGTGTGTTGATGATCAAGAAAAAATCTAAGCCATCCGACTCACTTTTCTGATAGCCGAACATTGATAATTAGGGTCAAATACCTTTAATGATTGTACAAGTTGAGTGAAGTCACATGCCCCTTAAAAACGGTATGATACAAACATTTGGTTTTCAGGGACAAAGTAAGGATTACAAAATGTTTTAAGATAAAATAAGAAGTACTTTATTGATCCCAATTTGGGAAATGTTTGCGTTGCAGCAGCATAAAAGACAAGGCATTATACAATGTTTTACAAGTTGTAAAATGTACTCAACGGTCATAGTGTTTCTGTGAAGTGAGAGACATTGAAATGAGTAACAGCTTCCAAGTTAAGAGGGTAGCTGGTAAGGAAATGCATAAATAACTTGCTGGTAAAAACTTGCTTGCTTTATTATAAAATGTAAAGGTTGAATGAGGTGTTGTCTCTTCTCCATTTGAGTTTTAGTGCATCATACTGTAAGGTCGTGAAACTCGTCACCTGACACCCACTTCATCCTGTGAGAGAAACCTTCCTGTCGACACTTCAGATGTCTGGTAATCTCAACTCAGCTGCTCGGCCCGAGGTGTTTTCTGAAAAAGTCAGTGATCAAAATGAAGAACAAATGGACCTGAGCGTGACATTTTCCACTGAGATGATGTTTGCGCCTCCAGATGTTTTTTTGTTCTTCCGTCAAAAGTTTCCAGTTATTGTACAGTTAATGATGGACGTCCTGTAAAACCCTCCTGCGATAACAAACTCACTTCGATGACAGAGGTATTTGCATGAGATTTGCATAAATGTTCCCTTCGGGGTGTGACCCAGCAGAAGAAAGAACACTCTGGAAACTAATTGATCCTGAGACAATAACAACATGGAGCAAGACTTCCTGGAAAAAGTCAGGGTGAAGTTTTTAAGAAAACTATGAGCAATTTACTCAGAATCAGCATCAGATTACCTTTATTTGTCCCTCAGAGGGGAAATGTGCGTTGTTACTGCAGAGCCAAACACAGCTTAATGTTATGAAGAAGCATCCATACAAAAGTAGTAAAGTTAAAAAATAATTATAAATAGAATGAAATAAAAAGTTACAAAAAATATCTTTCTAAAAATCCTCACGCATTATCGAGAAGACTGTAAACATTCTTTAGGAAATGCTTTTTAATTCCCCCCTTTTTAGTCGTTCAGGTATTGCCATAACATCAACCTAGCATTCACAACAGAATACATTACAGCTTGCTACACATTTTTGGGATTTATCCTATACCTCCACCAATGTACAGCACGTTCCATTGGTTCATTTGAGCCCTATTCATTCTTCAAGTGTACTAATAACCTTCCCCCAAAAAAGTCATTCCTCCTGGACCCAATGGTTCGTTGGGGACAAAAGGAACAATGAGGGTGAGGTACCAATCCGATTCTGTCTACTTATTGTTGTTAGATATGCTCTATGACAGTGATTCTCAAACTTTTTCACGTACCCCCTGCAGTACTCCAACGTACCCCTAGGGGTCCGCGTGCCCCCATTTAAGAACCACTGCTCTATGAGAACAAATTCCAGATGTATATACTGATGGTTTGGGGTTTTTTACAACACAAATTGCATCCCGATCCAATTCTTGTCCCAAATTGGATATTTTGGTACTTTTATTTTGTGTCATAAAATTGATATACTGCTAGGAAATATATTGTTATTATTGAAACACCAGGACATACAATGTAGAGTGTTTTTAGGAGTGACGATTCTGTTTATGTTACCATCTTTCTCTTCCTATGCTGCAGCACCTTTTTCACCCTCTGTCTGAAACCAGAGCCCAGTCTGCTCTGATTGGTTAGCTGGCCGGCTCTGTTGTGATTGGTCAACCTCTTAAGGTAGGGACACACCAAGCTGACACCAAAGAACTCACACCGACGGACCCGACTGTTGTGTCGCCTCACGTCTCCTGCGTCTTGGCCAACAGTCGCACTGGAACACACCGCAAAGACTTCAGCCAACGGTCAAGAAGCACGTACGCACTGCACATGCGTGAGTGGCAATAACTCTCCTTACCAGCAGGTGGCGGTGGTGTGTATTCGTCATTCAAAAGAGGCAACAACCGGAAGACAGACTGCGTGATAACCGAGAGAAGAAGAACAGACTGCGTGATATAAACAAACAACAAATAGCGTTCCATGTTCCCTCTACAGCGAGAAGCTCACGGGGCTTTCCCGAACCTGTGTCGAGAGCTGGAGTTAAATGAAATCTCACATTTGCCTTCTTAATCGTTTGTTTGGGTCCCTCACTTCCGTTTAGCTTCTCATGCACTGATTCGCTAGCTGGATAGCCAATCAGAGTGATTTATTTGACCAACACCTTTTTGGCGGCAATCGGCCAAAAAGGTGTCGGCACGGCCGAAAAGACACGCCGGTGCGGGTCACACCGATCTGAGTAGGGTGACAGGACGCTCATCGTCGGCCTGACATCCATCGACGGCCATTATCGGCTTGGTGTCTCCGGGGCTTTAGAGATGTCCCGCCCCTTATCATGTGTTGGAGCGCAAGCCAATAGGAACGCAAGTGTTACATACAGTAGGGAGGTCATTGTGTTCCTAAACAAAGGAGTGCAATGGAGGCGTTTCTGTGGGGGGGATTTTAGCCTTTGCAAACCATTTACATGCACTAAAACCTAGAGAACACACTACAGGGAAAGGGAAACTCACAGAAAGCAGAATAGGGCCTCTTTAAACCCTTACAACACTACAAAGCTCTGTAAAGCCAAAGAAAGCTGCAGTTTATTCTCTGTAGATTCATGAATAGTGACTCCATTGTCTTTTGATAAACTCTCATTCAGTGTTCGATTCAGATTTAACGGTTAACAGTTCTCAGAGTTTCATCAGGGTGTTGCACTGACTCTCAACCTCTCAAAACGTTCAGTAATCCTCACGTTGATCATTACTCAAACTCCTCAGCGACGTCTCAACACGTCGGGATCAATATTTGAATGGTATTTGCATGTGGGAGCATTTGAGCCATGAGGCAACGGAGACGTTAGAGACGGAGAGGGCAAAAGTACACATCCTTTACTCAAGTAGAAGTACTGACTAAACTTCTGTACTCAAGTCAAAGCAAAGAGGCTTTGAAGTGTACTTCAGTAAAAAGTACCCATAACTAGCAGCTGCTTTAAAGAGTACCTGACCTCCCTTTATATTAATAGCACAATAATGTCATTGTTAGCTAATGAATGTTTCCATGCTGAACAACGGCAACATGACAACTTTCCATTGGTCCCTCTTCTTTAGAGAAGACCAGGAAGTGATGGATACACGGATCGTGTTCCAACCAATAGGCACGCAATGACTCTAAAGAATAATGACCACGCCACAAACACACATTCAGACTAAAGGAACCAGCTGTTTGGAAAATGTGAGAAGTAGAAAGTACAGGTATTTGAGTTCAACATGTAAGAAGTAGAAAGTACAGGTATTTGAGTTCAACATGTGAGAAGTAGAAAGTACAGGTATTTGGGTTCAACATGTAAGAAGTAGAAAGTACAGGTATTTGAGTTCAACATGTAAGAAGTAGAAAGTACAGGTATTTGAGTTCAACATGAGAGAAGTAGAAAGTACAGGTATTTGAGTTCAACATGTAAGAAGTAGAAAGTACAGGTATTTGGGTTCAACATGTGAGAAGTAGAAAGTACAGGTATTTGTGTTCAACATGTAAGAAGTAGAAAGTACAGGTATTTGTGTTCAACATGTAAGAAGTAGAAAGTACAGATATTTGTGTTCAACATGTAAGAAGTAGAAAGTACAGGTATTTGGGTTCAACATGTGAGAAGTAGAAAGTACAGGTATTTGTGTTCAACATGTAAGAAGTAGAAAGTACAGGTATTTGTGTTCAACATGTAAGAAGTAGAAAGTACAGATATTTGTGTTCAACATGTAAGAAGTAGAAAGTACAGGTATTTGAGTTCAACATGTAAGAAGTAGAAAGTACAGTTATTTGTGTTCAACATGTAAGAAGTAGAAAGTTCAGGTATTTGTGTTCAACATGTGAGAAGTACTTCTCTGAAGAACCAGCACCTTACCGTGGTAGAGAGGTTTGTGTGCCCTGATGAACCTGGGGGCTGTGTTGTCTGGAACCTTGTGTTCCTGGTAGGGTCTCCCATGGAAAATTGGTCTCAGGCAAGGGGCCAGACTAAGATTGGTTCAAAAGACCTCATGAAAGACGACACAGGAAGTGAGGATACCCGGCCCGGAGGAAGCCCGGGGTCCCCTTCTGGAGCCAGGCCCAGAAGGAGGACTCGTCGGCGAGCGTCTGGTGGCCGGGCTTGCCACGGAGCCCGGCCGGGCCCAGCCCGAAAAGGCAACGTGGGCAACACCTCCGCTTCTCCGTCCCGCGGGCCCACCACCTACGGGAAACATCGATGGGGTCGGGTGCGCTGCCAGAAGGGTGGCAGTGAAAGCGGAGGGTCTCGACGGACCAGACCCGGGCGGCAGAAGCTGGCTTTGGGGACGTGGAATGTCACCTCTCTGGGGGGGAAGGAGCCGGAGCTTGTGCGGGAGGTGGAGCGGTACCAGTTGGATCTGGTTGGGCTCACCTCTACGCACAGCGTCGGCTCTGGAACCTTACTTCTGGATAGGGGTTGGACTCTATTCTTCTCCGGAGTTGCTCAAGGTGTGAGGCGCCGGGCGGGTGTGGGGATACTCACAAGTCCCCGGTTAGGTGCTTCGTTGTTGGAGTTTACCCCAGTGGACGAGAGGGTCGCCTCCCTACGCCTGCGGGTTATGGGGGGGAAAACTCTGACTGTTGTGTGTGCTTATGCACCCAACAGCAGTTCAGAGTATTCGGCCTTCTTGGAGACCCTGGAAAGAGTCCTGTATGGGGCTCCTGAAGGGGACTCCTTAGTCTTGCTGGGAGACTTCAACGCACATGTGGGCAATGATGGAGACACTTGGAGGGGCGTGATTGGGAGGAACGGCCCCCCTGATCTGAACCGGAGTGGTGGTTTGTTACTGGACTTCTGTGCTAGTCATGGATTGGCCATAACAAACACCATGTTCACCATAAGGATGCTCATAAGTGTACGTGGTACCAGAGCACCCTAGGCAGAAGGTCCATGATCGATTTCGTTATCGTATCATCGGACCTGAGGCCGTATGTTTTGGACACTCGGGTAAAGAGAGGGGCGGAGTTGTCAACTGATCACCATCTGGTGGTGAGTTGGGTCGAGTGGCGGGGGAAGCCTCTGGATAGACCTGGTAAGCCCAAACGTGTAGTTTGGGTGAACTGGGAACGTCTGGAGGAGGCCCAAGTTCAGGAGGCCTTCAACTCACACCTCCGGCGGAGCTTTTCGGGCATTCCTGTGGAGGTTGGGGACATTGAACCAGAGTGGTCGGTGTTCAAAGCCTCTATTGCCGAAGCCGCGGTGGGGAGCTGTGGTCTCAAGGTCCTAGGTGCCTCAAGGGGCGGTAACCCTCGAACCTCCTGGTGGACACCGGTGGTCAGGGAAGCCGTCCGACTGAAGAAGGAGGCCTTCAGGGATTTGTTATCCCGGGGGACTCCCGAGGCAGTTGCAAGGTACCGACAGGCCCGAAGGGCAGCAGCCTCATCCGTGGCCGAGGCAAAGCAGCGGGTGTGGGAGAAGTTCGGAGAAGACATGGAGAAGGACTTTCGGGCGGCACCAAAGTTGTTCTGGAAAACTGTCCGACACCTCAGGAGGGGGAAGCAGGGAACCATCCAAGCTGTGTACAGTAAGGATGGGACGTTGTTGACCTCAACTGATGGAGTGTTGGGGCGTTGGAAGGAACACTTTGAGGAACTCCTGAACCCGACAACTCCGCCCTCTATGTTAGAGGCAGAGCTGGAGTATGACGGGGGATCAACACCAATCTCCCGGGGGGAGGTCACTGAGGTCGTAAAACAACTCCACAGTGGCAAAGCCCCGGGGCTGGATGAGATCCGCCCGGAAATGCTGAAGGCTCTGGGTGTTGAGGGACTGTCATGGTTGACACGTCTCATCAACGTTGCGTAGAAGTCGGAAACAGTACCGAAGGAGTGGCAGACCGGGGTGGTGGTCCCCCTTTTCAAAAAGGGGGATCAGAGGGTGTGTGCCAATTACAGAGGCATCACACTACTCAGCCTCCCCGGGAAAGTTTACTCCAAGGTACTCGAAAGGAGGGTCAGGCCGATTGTCGAACCTCAGATTGAGGAGGAACAATGCGGATTCCGTCCTGGTCGTGGAACGACGGATCAGCTTTTTACTCTCGCAAGGATCCTGGAGGGGGCCTGGGAGTACGCTTATCCGGTCTACATGTGTTTTGTAGACTTGGAGAAGGCGTATGACCGGGTTCCCAGGGAGTTACTGTGGGAGGTGCTGCGGGAGTATGGGGTGAGGGGGTCTCTACTCAGGGCCATCCAATCTCTGTACTCCCAAAGCGAGAGCTGTGTCCGGGTCCTCGGAAGTAAGTCGGACCCATTTCTGGTGAGGGTTGGCCTCCGCCAGGGCTGCGCTTTGTCACCAATTGTTACGTTCCCTGGTAGAGCTAGGGGTACCAAGGGAAGTAGCGACACGAAAGACAGCTGGACGAGAGAAAGAGGAGAGGAAACTCAATGCTCAAGGAGTTTAAGTGCGGTTTTAATAAGAACATAAGTAAGGCGGCTCACCAGCCGAATTACAACACAAGAATACAATAACCAGCACACAACTAGGCTGGGTCTCACACAGAGACACGCTGCACCCATGCAGCAGCCAGACGAGAAGGAGAGGAAGAAGGGGCCTCACTGCCGCCCTCCTCCGGTCCTATATGGAAGTCCTGATTGTCGATTAGGATCACCTGGGGAGAGGCTGCACCTGGGGACAATCAGAGGGAGAGAGGAAAACACACACACACCACCACACACACACCACCACACACACACTACGGCACGTAACACTTCCCCCCATAAAACACACCTTATACTGCTCACCAGCAGCCAACACCGGAGCAACACATGGAATACATGGAACACACACACCACTCACTGAACACAGATCCGCATCGCTCTGAGCTAGGTCCACACCCACCGCTTCAGAGACGGAAACACCCACAGCACTGTCACAGACGGATGCAGAACTTAACTGCACCACACCACTCTGTCGCATCGCAACCGGGTGCCGGTCTTTTGGCTTTTCCAGAGCAGTTGCCACCTGCTCCTTCCGAGCTACACACTCTGCCTCTAGATGACCAGGATCAAGACAAAAGAAACACAATTTATTTTTCTTGGGTCCTGGAAGAGAAGCAGAATGAGCCTGTGTGGCACGCCTGTTACGAGCTTTCCGGAAACCAAAACGATGAGGAGAATCGCTCTGAGCCAAAAGCTCAAGCCCTTCCTCATCCGCCATAGTGGTGGCCTGCTTTCGCTTCCAAGCTGCACAGTCTGCTATCATATGACCTGGGTCAAGACAAAAAAAACAAGCTCTGTCTATCCTGGGACCTAACAATGGAACACTGGCACAGGGAACATCATTATTAGGAGCTCTCCGATAAGTGTCCCGCTGAGGAGGGTCCCGCTGAAACAAAACGCTCCTGTGTATCAGCGCACTCTCGTCTGCCAGAGTGGCAGCCTGCTGAAGGGTAGTCACTCTCTGCTCATTGAGGTAGACTACCGTACGCTCCGGTACACAGTTTTTGAACTCCTCTACCAGCATCAGCTCACATACTGAAGCGATGTCATCCGCTTTACATGCTCTACACCACCTGTCAAAGAGGACTTTCTTCTCCCTCGCGAAGTCCACGTATGTTTGGCCAGCAGCTTTCTTCATGCCGCGAAAACCCTGCCTGTAGGCCTCAGGCACAAGCTCATATGCCCTGAGAATAGCACCTTTCACCTTGTCATACTCCAAACTATCCTCGACAGAAAGAGAAGAGCAAGCCGCTTGAGCCTTGCCGACTAGCTTGCACTGTACGAGTATGGCCCACACGTCTTCTGGCCAGAGCAGAGCAGCAGCAATGCGCTCAAATGAACCAAAGAACATCTCCACTTCCGACTCCAGAAAGACAGGGACTAGCTGAATGTTGCTACCAGCATCAAAAGCAGCAGCAGAACCTGAAGGTGTAACGGCAGAATCACCCACCACAGCTGCTTGGAGCTCTAGCTGACGCATCCGGACAGCAGTGTCTGCCTCCAACTTCCTGATCTCCAGCTCCTGCCTGAGCTGAAACTCTCGCTCACACTCGCGCTCCTCCCTCTCACACTGGAGACGAGCCATACGCACTTTTACCCTGGCATCTAATTTAGACCCCATAGTAACGGCTACTTACAAATATTATTATTTATTTACAAACTTCCCCAGATCCTGCCCACCAAACTTTACCTAACTATCTTCTGGAGCGTGCCGGGCTCGAGGCGACTTTAAAGGCAAACATCAGCGGCCAAAACCCTGAATCGCCTGCCCCCAACAGGGAATGAATCCCCACCCAGGATTACCCCGAAAATAAAAAAGGCAAAATAAAAAATGAGTGCCTGAAGGAAGGACTGATTCAGTCCAGCTAGACACTCCCCTGTCTAAACTGAGGAAGCTGTTCAACAGGAAGACACTTCACAGCCACTCTTACACCTATATACACTACTGCTCACCACCACACACAATATCAACACTAACCAACAACCAAATACTCACTCTTTGTCTCAAAGATTGGACGAGCCCCCATGTTACGTTCCCTGGTAGAGCTAGGGGTACCAAGGGAAGTAGCGACACGAAAGACAGCTGGACGAGAGAAAGAGGAGAGGAAACTCAATGCTCAAGGAGTTTAAGTGCGGTTTTAATAAGAACATAAGTAAGGCGGCTCACCAGCCGAATTACAACACAAGAATACAATAACCAGCACACAACTAGGCTGGGTCTCACACAGAGACACGCTGCACCCATGCAGCAGCCAGACGAGAAGGAGAGGAAGAAGGGGCCTCACTGCCGCCCTCCTCCGGTCCTATATGGAAGTCCTGATTGTCGATTAGGATCACCTGGGGAGAGGCTGCACCTGGGGACAATCAGAGGGAGAGAGGAAAACACACACACACCACCACACACACACCACCACACACACACTACGGCACGTAACACCAATCCTGTTTGTAATATACATGGATCGGATTTCGAGGCGTAGTCGTGGGGGGGGGGGTCTGCAGTTCGGTGGACTAAGGATTGCACCACTGCTTTTTGCAGATGATGTGGTTCTGATGGCTTCATCGGTCTGCGACCTTCAGCACTCACTGGATCGGTTCGCAACCGAGTGTGAAGCGGCTGGGATGAGGATCAGCACCTCCAAATCTGAGGCCATGGTTCTCAGCAGGAAACCGATGGACTGTCCACTCCAAGTAGGGAATGAGTCCTTACCCCAAGTGAAGGAGTTCAAGTATCTCGGGGTCTTGTTCTCGAGTGAGGGAACAATGGAGCGTGAGATGGGCCGGAGAATCGGAGCAGCGGGAGCGGTATTGCAGTCGCTTTACCGCACCGTTGTGACGAAAAGGGAGCTGAGCCAGAAGGCAAAGCTCTCTGTCTACCGGGCCATTTTCGTTCCTACCCTCACCTGTGGTCATGAAGGATGGGTCATGACCGAAAGAACGAGATCGCGGATACAAGCGGCCGAGATGGGTTTCCTCCGCCGGGTGGCTGGTGTCTCCCTTAGAGATAAGGTGAGAAGTTCGGTCATCAGGGAGGGACTCGGAGTTGAGCCGCTCCTCCTTCGCGTCGAAAGAAGCCAGTTGAGGTGGTTCGGGCACCTAGTTAGGATGCCACCTGGGCGCCTCCCTAGGGAGGTGTTCCAGGCACGTCCAGCTGGGAAGAGACCAAGGGGTAGACCTAGGACCAGGTGGAGGGATTATATCTCTTCGCTGGCCTGGGAGCGCCTTGGGATGCCCCAGTCAGAGCTGGTTGATGTCGCCAGGGAAAAGAAAGTTTGGGGCTCTCTGCTGGAACTGCTACCCCCGCGACCCGACCACGGATAAGCGAGAGAAGATGGATGGATGGATGTGAGAAGTAGAAAGTACAGGTATTTGGGTTCAACATGTAAGAAGTAGAAAGTACAGGTATTTGTGTTCAACATGTAAGAAGTAGAAAGTAAAGGTATTTGTGTTCAACATGTAAGAAGTAGAAAGTACAGGTATTTGTGTTCAACATGTGAGAAGTAGAAAGTACAGGTATTTGTTTTCAACATGTAAGAAGTAGAAAGTACAGGTATTTGGGTTCAAAATGTAAGAAGTAGAAAGTACAGGTATTTGTGTTCAACATGTGAGAAGTAGAAAGTACAGGTATTTGAGTTCAACATGTAAGAAGTAGAAAGTACAGGTATTTGGGTTCAAAATGTAAGAAGTAGAAAGTACAGGTATTTGTGTTCAACATGTAAGAAGTAGAAAGTACAGGTATTTGTGTTCAACATGTAAGAAGTAGAAAGTACAGGTATTTGTGTTCAACATGTAAGAAGTCAAATTAAAAAGTCATCAGAAAAATAAGTAGTGGAGTAAAGTACTGATACCAGAAAAATGTACTTAAGTACAGTAATAAAGTATTTTGACTCCACTACTTCCCCACTCTGTATATATGATATGTTTTATAATGATTGATCATGAAAGTGTTCTCAAAGCTGGTGAGGGTGCAGCTAGTTTGAATGACTTTGTAGACTGCAGGGTAGCTGGTGGATTTACTCCAGGTGGAACTAAAGTCTGATTTAAGATCCAGATCTGTAAAGTAACTAAAGGTATTCAATACATGTAGTGGAGTAAATGTACACAGTAGCACACAATTGAAATACTCAAGTAAAGTACAAATCCACATGTATATTTCTGACTTTTTGACTTTTTTTAATGCTATTTTATTTCTTTGAGATGTTTACATATTTGTACCCCACTACTTCCCACCTCTGTTTGCATGTGGGAGGATGCGGCCATCATGGCTTTTTCGTGTGCATCCGATGAGGCAACGGAGACGTTAGAGAACATTCCTGTCGGGAAGCGCTTATCTGTGGGATCTGCTTTCTGCTGACAGGGGGGGGGGGGTTTCGCTTCTGTTTACACAGGCCTCTGTTCACTTAAACCAGTTCACAATCACTGTCATCACCACATCTCTGTGTACCTGCTGCTTTAATGTACAGCCAGTGGTGCAGAAACACACTGACAGACCACAAGGAAGCAGCTAACACAGAGATGGAGCTTTAACAGCAGAAAGCTTTGGAAGTCTTACTCAATACTTTCTACAAACTGGTTTTCTCTTCATTAATGGTTATATTTATATCCCAATTCTTATACTTTTTTATGCAGTTATGTACCTTTGGGGTATAAAGGTACATAACAGCAGAAACCTTTGAAAGTCTTACCAAATAGCAAGCACAAACTGGTTTCCTTTTCATTAATGGTTTCATTTCCTTGTGTTTCTTGGGTGTTTCCACAAGTTTTCAACTTTCTTTTGCAGTTCCTTTCGGGCGTGTCAAATCTGTTCAAACTTGTCTTATATATCCAGGGGTCCTGTTCACGAAGAGTTTCTCCTAAGCCGGTTCATGTTTACCATACTTTACGCTGGGAGTGCCGCCAAGTATTTACATCATGCCTGCAGCGTGACAACCTACATTCCCCATAATGTTTGTTGGTCCCGTCTTGAAACTGAGAGCTGACTGGGAGTTCTGTTTCAGGAGCAGAAAAAAAATGTTTACATCACACTGACAGTTGTGAAGTTGACTTTATATGTCCAGACAGATATATTAAATACCTGTATATAAATGGTAAATGGACTGAGTTTATATAGCGCTTTTCAAGTCTTCTTGTACATTTGCTCAAGTACTGAACTTAAGAACAATTGTGAGGTACTTGAGAACTTTTCATTTCATGCTTCCTTCCAATCCACGACAATTCAAAGGGACATGTTTTACTTTACTGCGTTAACATTAAAGCTTAAACTACACGTACAAAAGTCTGTAGTATTAAATAAAACATAGCTTAAAAAAACATATAAGGGAAGATTTCATGCTTTTGCCTTTACATTTTTTTAAATATTCGTTAAATAATTTTGAGTTTTTTTCTGCTAGGATTACTTTTATCTTCTAAACATATCGTACATATTGTTGATCGTACTTAAATATGTTAACCTAAGTACCATCCTCAATACATTACTGTTAATGCAATGGAGTACTTACGGTAGTATAAGGATATGATATGAATAATTTGGGCCTTTTTTGTTTCTTGATTTATCAGGAATAGATTTATTTGGCTAACATTCATGAAACAATACTTAGCTACAACCAGCATTGTTTGAATTCAAATTATCTTGCCCAACCAATCATTAACCAGGCTGTCACTGTGAGAGGAATCTGATTGGCTGACGGTTGAAAGTAGTTCCTACATTTTGTGTAACAGAGACCACGGTCACTTTCAGAATAAATGCTCTGACTGCCAATGATTAAACTCAGTCGCTTTCTGAATGAGTAAGACACAAAGAGCCTTGGAGCTGCTTTCAGACTCGGAGAGAAGAGAAACTCACGAGAACAACCTCTGCTTTCCGTTCAGACCGTATTCATGGTACACTGGATCAAGAGAGAGAAAGCTTCTCTTCTGAATCATTGCACTTGGTCCATCTAATTAACTTCCACTCTGAGAACCCAGATTATTGTGCTTGTTTTGAGAAATTCTACTTGATTTCCCCCATAATCGATCGTTTGAAGTTGTTTTATATTATACGCATTTTACGTTTTACACAAGTCCATTTGTTCCCTACCCGTGTACGCTTCATATTTCATTCTATACATGTAATGTGTTTATGTTTAAATAAATAAATATATATACAATAATACATAAATAATAATAATAATAATAATAATAATAATAATAATACATAATATATATAATAAATTAATAATACATACATATAATAATAAATAATAGTAATAAATAATAATAATAATAATAATAAATAATAATAATAATAATAATAATAATAATGATAATAATAATGAATAATACATAATAATAAATAATAATAATAATAATAATAATAATAATAATAAATAATAATACTAATAATAATAATAATACATAATAAAACTAATAATAATAAATAATAAATAATAATAATAATAATAATAATAAATAATAATAATAATAATACATAATAATAAAACTAATAATAAATAATAATAATAATACTAATAATAATAAATAATAATACATAATAATAAATAATAATACTACCTCCTTCGCGTCGAAAGAAGCCAGTTGAGGTGGTTCGGGCACCTAGTTAGGATGCCACCTGGGCGCCTCCCTAGGGAGGTGTTCCAGGCACGTCCAGCTGGGAAGAGACCAAGGGGTAGACCTAGGACCAGGTGGAGGGATTATATCTCTTCGCTGGCCTGGGAGCGCCTTGAGATCCCCCAGTCAGAGCTGGTTGATGTCGCCAGGGAAAAGAAAGTTTGGGGCTCTCTGCTGGAACTGCTACCCCCGCGACCCGACCACGGATAAGCGGGAGAAGATGGATGGATGGATAATAATAAATAATAATACTAATAATAATAATAGTGTGCATCTAGAACGGGTGACGACACTACCTATTGACTCACCCCCTGTGATTCCCAAGGAGCCTTTCCTCCCATCTCATCCATCTCATCCATCTCATCCCTCTTGCCCCCCCCCCCCCGACCAGGGCTCTCTCTCTCAGCCCCACTGTGCCCCCACTCACCATCACTGCAGAGGACGTGAGGGGAGAGTTCAGCCGTCTACACTCAAGGAAGGCTGCGGGGCCTGACGGCCTCAGCCCCAGTCTGCTGAAAGGATGTGCTACTCAGCTGTGTGCAGTTTTTCGGCACATTTTCAACCTGAGCCTGGACATGATGGCCATCCCTGCCCTGTGGAAGACAACATGCCTGGTTCCTGTGCCGAAGAAGATTCATCCACGCACACACAGTGACTACAGACCGGTGGCTTTGACATCACATGCCATGAAGTCGCTGGAGAGGCTGGTCCTAAAACACCTCCGTACAGTGGTCGCACCATCACTAGACCCCCTGCAGTTTGCATATCAGCCTCGTATTGGAGTTGAGGACGCCATCATCTTTCTGCTGCACAGAATACACACACACCTTGAGAAGGCAGGCAGCACTGTGAGAGTCATGTTCTTTGACTTTTCCAGTGCTTTCAATACCATCAGACCTGCCCTGCTCAGCAGGAAGCTACTGGACATGCAGGTGGATGCTCCACTGGTGAGCTGGATAACCAACTATCTCACAGCTCGGCCACAGTACGTGAAGCTGCAGAACAACACCTCTGACATTATATTGAGCAGCACGGGCGCTCCTCAGGGCACGGTCCTCTCTCCCTTCCTGTTCACAGTCTATACATCAGACTTCAGACACTGCTCACAGTCCTGCCATCTGCAGAAGTTCTCAGATGACTCTGCCATTGTGGGCTGTATCATCGGAGACCAAGAAGCTGAGTACAGGAGTGTGGTGGATAGTTTTGTGGAGTGGTGCGGTCAGAACCATCTGCAGCTCAACGTCACAAAAACCAAGGAGCTAGTGGTTGACTTCAGGAAGCGGAGTACCGCCCCAAGCCCAATTACCATCGTGGGCATGGATGTGGACATTGTGGACAGCTACAAGTTCCTGGGTGTCCACATAGACAATAAACTGGACTGGAGTAAAAACACTGACGCCCTATATAAGAAGGGCCAGAGTCGCCTGTATTTCCTCAGGAGACTCAGGTCCTTCAACGTCTGCAGCACTATGTTGCAGATGTTTTATGACTCGGTGGTCTCCAGTGTGATCTGCTTTGCTGTGGTGTGTTGGGGCAGCGGGGTGAAGACAGCTGATGCCAACAGACTCAACAAGCTCATCAGGAGAGCAGGCTCTGTCCTGGGAGTGGACCAGGAGTCGTTGGCAGTGGTGTCGGAGGGGAGAATGCTGAGGAAACTCCTCGGCATTCTGGACAATGGGTCTCACCCCCTGCATGCCACGCTGGTTTCCTACCGGAGCACTTTCAGCCACAGACTGAGACCACCGATAACCACCACACAGCGCCACAGGAGGTCTTTCCTCCCAGTGGCCATCAAACTTTTTAACTCTTCACCCCTAAGTAAAGGGCACTGAGATCTTCCACACCAACACTATGTGCAATATATCAATATAATTACCATCATTGCAATTACACTCGCTGCTATACATGTATTATATTATATTATATTATTATTATTATTAGTATTAGTATTATTATTAATAATGCTATGATAATGTGCAATTACGTAACTGCCACTACGTTTTAATTTTTGCACTACTAACTACTGAAAACTACTGAATACTGCTAATAATGATTGCATTGATTGTGTGACCATCTATGTTTCTATGTTTCATGTTGTCGGTGGATGTTTGATTGCTCTTTTTCTGCTGTGTTTATTGTGTTTGTTGTATTTTGTTACTGTTACTGTTACTCTGGCACAACAATTTCCTTCGGGATGAATAAAGTCTTATCTTATCTTATCTTATCTTATTGACGCAGCAACCACTATAAGTTATATTCTTGTTTAATTAGACTTGTCTGTTTCATTTATTCTACTCTGTATAATTGTTCTGTAGTTATTGTAGCTAAAACGGCACTTTTGAGATATTTTAAATCTCAGATCTGCTCAAGTGAACCTGTTACACAGGTCTCAGTGGGGCACTCAAGCCTGCATTACAATATAGGCAGGGACACTCTGCTGTCGCCCATCAGCTGTAGAGGGTTAACTAATTAGAGAGGCGTGGCCCCACAGCTGTGAGAACTCAGCAATCAGGCGTCCATTTTAGGTAGCTCTTTCCTGGAGCGTCAGACAGCCGAAGACATTGGAGTCCTGTGGGAGTCAATCAATCAATCAATGTTTATTTATATAGCCCAATATCACAAATGTTACATTTGTCTCAGTGGTCTTCACAGTGTGTACAGAATATCAGTATGACAATACGACACCCTCTGTCCTTAGACCCTCACATCGTACAAGGAAAAACTTCTGAAGAAAACCCAGTTTAAAGGGAAAAATGGGAGAAACCTCAGGGAGAGCAACAGAGGAGGGATCCCTCTCCCAGGACGGACAGACGTGCAATAGATGCCGTGTGTAAATTGAAAAGATAATACATTTGCAACATAGGTAGTCCAACTGTTTGGAAATGCATGTGTGTATAATAGGAAGATGAATCCACGAGGATATCCATCCAGGACCTATGATCCAGGACCACAGCCACGGCTCAAGATCCAGCGCTCGCGATCCAGGACACAGGACCGCAGGATCATCCATGACTCCGGATCCCATGACTCCGAGTCAAAGACATTGGAGTCCTGCGGGAGTCAAAGACTGACAAAGACATTGGAGTCCTGCGGGAGTCAAAGACTGACAAAGACATTGGAGTCCTGCGGGAGTCACGAGGGTGGCAAAGAGGAGGCAAATCCTCCTCTGATTGAGCTAATTACCGCTGGTGTTTTATTTTATTTTATTTAGTTTTCTAGCCCCTCATGCTATAATCATGTGTATTTTCTCCATTCCTGTTCATGTGTCTTCTCGCAACTATCACTGGCCCCGTATATCTCCTAATCGCTATAACCGGCCTGCTCTCGTCTATCCCACGTGCTCCACTGACATCCAACATCTAGTTTCAGGTGGCCTGTGGAACTGCCAGTCAGCTGTTCCTAAGGTTGACTTCATCTCTGGCTACGCCTCCCTGCAGACCCTGGATTTCCTTGCTCTCACTGAGACCTGGATTACTCCATCCAACACATCCACCCCAGCAGCTCTCTCCACAGCATATTCCTTCACCCATACACCCAGACCCACTGGCAGAGGAGGGGGCACTGGTCTCCTGCTCTCTCCACAGCATATTCCTTCTCCCATACAGCCAGACCCACTGGCAGAGGAGGTGGCACTGGTCTCCTGCTCTCTCCCAAATGGAGCTTTTCCCTCTTCAAGCTACCTAACTTCACTCCTTCCACCTTTGAATTCCATGCCGTCACAGTGACCCATCCTATACAATTAACCATTGTTGTTCTCTACCGTCCACCAGGCGCCTTGAGGGACTTCTTGGAGGAATTAGATCATCTCCTCTCACACATCCCTGAAACTGGCCCTCCCGCTGTACTTCTCGGAGACTTCAACCTCCAGACGGGGAAGATAGACGAACTAACATCTCTGTTAACCGCCTTTGCTTTCTCACTGTCTCCATCCCCACCAACTCATAAAGCTGGAAATGTCCTTGATCTCATATTCTCAAGGAACTGCACTACTTCTAACCTCTCTGTAAACCCGCTCCACACCTCCGATCACTTCTTCATTTCATTCTCTCTTCCCCTTTCCAAACATAACAAACTAATCTCTTCTCATCCTGCACCTGTCCGCCGTAACCTCCGTTCCCTCTCCCCCTCTACCTTTGCCTCATCGGTGCTCTCAGCCCTCCCTTCCTCTGACTCGTTCCAACTCCTACCTCCAAACTCTGCTGCAGAAACTCTCCTCTCTACTCTCTCATCCTCTCTGGACTCTCTCTGTCCTCTCACATCTCGACAGGCTCGTCAGTCCCCTCCTGCTCCCTGGCTAAATGACGCACTGCGTGCTAATAGAACCGTCCTTAGGGCAGCAAAGCGGAAACGGTGGAAACACCATGATGACCTCCTAACCTATCAGGCTCTCCTCTCCTCTTTCTCTGCTTCCATCTCTCAGGCAAAAAGCACCTTCTTTCAAGATAAGATCCAATCTTCCGATTCCAATCCCAAAAAACTATTTTTCATCTTCTCCACCCTCCTAGACCCTCCAGAGCTCCTTGCCCCTCCTCCCTCCTGGACCCCCCCAAAGCCCCTTCCCCCTCCTCACTTCTGTCAAGCGACTTTGTTAACCACTTTGAAAAAAAGGTTGATGATATTCGCTCTTCTTTTTCTGACTCACTTCTACTCACCGCTGGGTCACCAGACCCTCCTTCCACCCGCACACTAACCTCCTTTTCCCCTCTCTCGCCAAGTGAGGTTCTTACCCTCGTTACCTCTGCCCGCCCCACCACCTGTCCTCTGGACCCTATCCCCTCAAACCTCCTTCAGACTATCGCTCCTGATAGTCTACCGTTTCTCACCCATTTCATCAACACTTCTCTAACTTCTGGTCACTTTCCAAACCGTCTCAAGGAGGCAAGAGTAAACCCTCTCCTAAAGAAACCCACTCTCGACCCGTCTGATGTTATAAACTACAGGCCTGTCTCTCTCCTCCCGTTCCTGTCTAAAACACTTGAACGCGCTGTCTTTAAACAACTCTCCTGTTATCTCCATTAGAACAACCTTCTGGATCCGCACCAGTCTGGTTTCAAGACAGGTCACTCCACAGAAACTGCGCTCCTTGCTGTCTCTGAGGAACTGCACACGGCCAAAGCAGCCTCCCTCTCCTCTGTCATCATCCTGTTGGACCTGTCTGCTGCATTCAACACGGTGAACCATCAGATCCTCCTTCACACTCTCCAAGAACTTGGAGTTTCAGGCTCTGCCCTTTCCCTCATCACCTCATACCTCAAAGACCGTACCAACAGGGTAACAGGGTAACTTGGTGAGGGTCGGTGTCCGACCCTTGTCAATTAACTACAGGGGTCCCTCAGGGCTCTGTTCTTGGTCCCCTCCTCTTCTCCCTGTACACAAACTCGCTCGGATCAGTCATTAGCCCGCATAGTTTTTCATACCACTGCTACGCTGACGACACTCAATTAATTCTGTCCTTCCCCCGCTCAGAGACCCAGGTCGTCGCACGCATCTCTGCTTGTCTAGCTGACATCTCTCAGTGGATGTCCGCTCATCACCTCAAGCTCAACCTTGACAAAACTGAACTGCTTTTCCTTCCTGGAAAAGATTGTCCCACTCTTGACCTGACCATCAACATCGACCCCTCTGTTGTTTCCCCGACCCAGACTGCAAGGAATCTGGGTGTGATCCTAGATAACAACCTGTCCTTCACTGCAAACATCGCTGCTACAACCCGCTGCTGCAGATACACGCTCTACAACATCAGGAAGATACGTCCCCAGCTGACCCAGAAAGTGACGCAGGTTCTGGTCCAGGCTCTCGTCACCTCACGCCTAGACTACTGCAACTCCCTCCTGGCTGGTCTACCTGCATGTGCCATCCGACCTCTGCAGCTCATTCAGAATGCAGCGGCTCGTCTGGTCTTCAACCTTCCTAAATTTTCCCACACCACGCCACTCCTCCGCTCCCTCCACTGGCTTCCGGTAACTGCTAGAATTCACTTCAAGACACGGGTACTTGCGTACCATGCTGCGAATGGATCTGGCCCTTCCTACATCCAGGACATGGTTAAACCGTACACCCCAGCACGTACACTCCGCTCTGCATCAGCCAAACGGCTCGCTGCACCCTCGCTGCGAGGGGGACCCAAGTTCCCATCAGCAAAAACACGTGGGTTTGCTGTCCTGGCTCCCATTGACATCAGGACAGCAGAAAGCTTACACACCTTCCGGCACAGACTGAAAACTCATCTCTTTCGACTCCACTTCGAGCGATAGAACTACTAACAAAGAACTGCTAACAGAGCACTTATATACTAATAAAGGACTGGCTCCTCTAAAGCCAGTTGAGTAGCATTTGAAATGTTTGGCTCTATGAAACCTGATGTACTTTATGATTCTGTTTTCTTCAAGGTTGTGTCTTCCTGGTCGAATGTACTTATTGTAAGTCGCTTTGGATAAAAGCGTCAACTAAATGCAATGTAATGTAATAAATAATAATAATAATAATAATAATAATAATAATAATACATAATAATAAATATTAATAATAATAATAATACTAATAATAATAATAATAATAATAATAATACATAGTAATACATAATACAAATAATACTAATTATAATAAAACATAATAATAATGAAACAGAATACAAAAATGTTATTACAAAATAATAACACAAAATAATCTAAAACATAAATAAAATAATACATATAATAATAATAATAATTTACAACTCTACTCTCCAGATGCTATTTGCGTTAAACAGCTGTCCACTTCAGGTACAGTATGTTTTCACAGCTAATGGACACCAAACGTTACTCAACATCGTCTTTTCGAGTGGACCAAGGCTCGGCTCCTTGATGTTTATTTATTCTGCTATTTCACCAATTAGACAATTTATACATCTGACAAACAAACAACTTTTTGTTGCAGCAGCATGTAAAACAAATATTTCTCATATTTAGAAATAAAAATAGTGGAAAATAAACAATTAGATAATATAAACATCTAAAAATAGAAAATAAAACAGAATTAAAAGAGGGAAAATATAAAAGTTGACCTTGAAGATCACACTCTGTAAACTATCTGATTAATAAAACAGTATCGACGGGCTAAATTACAATCAAACTCAATATAAAAGTAGGATGTTATTTACGTTTAGTGTGCGAGAATGGCATATTGAATGAAATATAACTGTACACAGTGAAGTCAACTAGAGTCTGAAGGTCAGCTTCCTTCCACTTTGTAAACACACACACACACACACACACACACATAAATACACACACACACACACAAACACACACACACCACACACACACAGTCATTACTCTAGTTTTTTAAATGGTCATACGCAGTTTAATTTGACCTCAAGTGGCAAAACCAACTGTTTTAATAGAAAGCTTTCCGGTCTTTGCAAAACACTCAAATCACTTTTGAGGTGTTATAATAACCTATAAATAAAAACACCTTTCAAATAGAGTTTAAGTGTCAAACAATAATGTATTTTCTTGTTCTCTTTCTTGTCCTCTAACGACCTCTCTCTCAGGTGTTCTGCTGTCTGTGGTTTCCTGTGTTTCTCTCACCTCCTCCTTCCTTCGCGTAAATATCTTTCTTGCATTTTATTTCCAAATAAGGTTCAGTAGACAGGTGTTTGGTTTCTCTTCTGAGCTCGATTTATTTCACTGTACTTAAGTACAATTTTGAGGTACTTGTACGTTACTTGAGTATTTCAATGTTATGCTACTCTGTACTTCTACTCCACTACAGTTCTGATTATAAAACATATCATATATATTATTCTGAAATGGACCAATCTGCACAACGACTACTTTTACTGTCGCTACTTTCACTATATTTTGATGAGAATACTTTTCTACTTTCACTTGAGGAACATTTTGAATGCAAGACTTTTACTGCAACAGAGTATTCCTACACTCTGGTACTTCTACTTTACTCAAGAACAAGATCTGAGTACTTCTACTTTTACTCAATTACAAGATCTGAGTACCTCTACTTTTACTCAAGTACAAGACCTGAGTACTTCTACTTTTACTCAAGACCTGAGTACATCTACTTTTACTCAAGATCTGAGTACCTCTACTTTTACTCAAGTACAAGACCTGAGTACTTCTACTTTTACTCAAGACCTGAGTACATCTACTTTTACTCAATACCTGAGTACTTCTACTTTTACTCAAGATCTGAGTACCTCTACTTTTACTCAAGTACAAGATCTGAGTACTTCTACTTTTACTCAAGACCTGAGTACATCTACTTTTACTCAAGTACAATATCTGAGTACTTCTACTTTAACTAAAATACAAGATCTGAGTACTTCTATGTCTACTAAGTACAAGATCTGAGTACTTCTACTTTTACTCAAGTACAATATCTGAGTACTTCTACATTTACTAAAGATCTGAGTACTTCTCACGCCTCTGCTTATCAGTAATTAATCAGTGAGTAATCAAATGTTTCCAGAAGGAAACACTTCCTGTTTAGATTTCGCAGCTCTCTTTAGGGTCTGAAAGCTTCAGGTGTCCTTTAAGATGTGCCATGACTGTGAATCAGTCACCAGATGTTACCTATCAGGGGGGAAAGTCACTTCAAAAAGCCCTGAAGTAGGTAAACAAATGAAGAGACTGCAGGGGAGGAAGTGGGTGTTTATCAGAACAGAGCAGAGCAGGAAGATCCCCTTTAAATCCCCAGCTCTGTTTCTGTTCATGGTTCAGAAAAGCAACCTGTGAACGCAGAGTCTGGAGAGGAAAGCTGCTAAAAACAGCTCCAATAGATTTATGAGATATGGACGTTTTACTTGAAACAGATTTCAATATGGACTCCAGACATCCAACAGTCTCCGAGCAGATCATCCTAAACTCTGAATGATCTGTCTGCGTGACTCCAACACTTTACTTATATATTGCATTTGTTATTATCACATGGCAACCTCTTACGCCCCACGAACGAGAGCTCTACACAATGTATTTTCTTCACATCGAATGGGACTGTGTTGAGTCAACAAAGAGGGATGAAGTCTAACTTATCCAGAACATTTCATATGGAGTATTCTTTGTGGTTCCTGTCCTTTCTACTGTATATATGAATATATATATATATATATATATATATACCTGCTGCTTATTGTATTTGATTTTGCTTATACCTTTTTACACCTTTAAAGATGTTAAAGTATTTATCTATCTTTAAAAAGTGCGTGTGATGAAAGAGGAAGTACTCGCCCCCTGCAGAGCGGTCAGTTAAAACTGTGTGTGTGTGTGTGTGTGTGTGTGTGTGTGTGTGTGTGTGTGTGTGTGTGTGTGTGTGTGTGTGTGTGTGTGTGTGTGTGTGTGTGTGTGTGTGTGTGTGTGTGTGTGTGTGTGTGTGTGTGTGTGTGTGTGTGTGTGTGTGTGTGTGTGTGTGTGTGTGTGTGTGTGTGTGGCGGGGGGCTATATTGCAACATTGCAGCAATTTAACCATCTGTCGATAAACTGTATTGAGACCAAATCCGAAACACACAGAGACAGGAAGGATTTATTTTAAGTGGATTTAATGGATTTATTCTGCTTTTTGTTCCACTGATAAAATCATTAAACCTTTATTCAAACCATCAGCTGTTTCTATTCAGAAAAGAAAGCCCATCTGTTTTGCACAAAGCTTCAAGTGAAGGGTTATTATAACTTAATACAGAAAGGGAAATCTCGATAATCTAATGCTCATTAAATGCTTAACATCCAAAGCGATGACGACACAAGAGAAAG
>NW_027263187.1:30000-95000 GCF_902827115.2 Pseudochaenichthys georgianus
GACAGTAAAACACGGGACACTAAAACACGGGACACTAAAACACGGGACAGTAAAACACGGGACACTAAAACACGGGACAGTAAAACACGGGACACTAAAACACGGGACGGTAAAACACCGGACAGTAAAACACCGGACAGTAAAACACCGGACAGTAAAACACGGGACAGCAAAACACAGGACAGCAAAACACGGGACACTAAAACACGGGACAGCAAAACACAGGACAGCAAAACACGGGACACTAAAACACGGGACAGTAAAACATGGGACAGTAAAACACGGGACACTAAAACACGGGACAGCAAAACACAGGACAGCAAAACACAGGACAGTGAAACAGGGAACATTAAAACACGGGACAGCAAAACACAGGACAGTAAAACACGGGACAGCAAAACACGGGACAGCAAAACACGGGACACTAAAACACGGGACAGTAAAACACCGGACAGTAAAACACGGGACAGCAAAACATGGGACAGCAAAACACGGGACAGCAAAACACGGGACACTAAAACACGGGACGGTAAAACACTGGACAGTAAAACACCGGACAGTAAAACACCGGACAGTAAAACACGGGACAGCAAAACACGGGACAGCAAAACACAGGACAGCAAAACACGGGACACTAAAACACGGGACAGTAAAACACGGGACAGTAAAACACGGGACACTAAAACACGGGACAGCAAAACACAGGACAGCAAAACACAGGACAGTGAAACAGGGAACATTAAAACACGGGACAGCAAAACACAGGACAGTGAAACACGGAACAGTAAAACACGGGACAGCAAAACACAGGACAGCAAAACACAGGACAGTGAAACAGGGAACATTAAAACACGGGACAGCAAAACACAGGACAGCAAAACACAGGACAGCAAAACACAGGACAGTGAAACAGGGAACAGTAAAACACGGGACAGCAAAACACAGGACAGCAAAACACAGGACAGTGAAACAGGGAACATTAAAACACGGGACAGCAAAACACAGGACAGCAAAACACAGGACAGTGAAACAGGGAACATTAAAACACGGGACAGCAAAACACAGGACAGCAAAACACGGGACAGTGAAACAGGGAACATTAAAACACGGGACAGCAAAACACAGGACAGTGAAACAGGGAACATTAAAACACGGGACAGCAAAACTAAGGACAGTGAAACACAGGACAGTGAAACAGGGAACATTAAAACACGGGACAGCAAAACACAGGACAGTGAAACACGGAACATTAAAACACGGGACAGCAAAACACAGGACAGTGAAACAGGGAACATTAAAACACGGGACAGCAAAACTAAGGACAGTGAAACACAGGACAGTGAAACAGGGAACATTAAAACACGGGACAGCAAAACACAGGACAGTAAACACGGAACAGTAAAACACAGGACAGTAAACACGGAACAGTAAAACACAGGACAGTAAACACGGAACAGTAAAACACGGGACACTAAAACACGGGACAGTAAAACACAGGATAATAAAACACGGGACAGTAAAACACGGGACAGTAAACACGGAACAGTAAAACACAGGACAGTAAACACGGAACAGTAAAACACAGGACAGTGAAACACAGGACAGTGAAACAGGGAACATTAAAACACGGGACAGCAAAACACAGGACAGTAAACACGGAACAGTAAAACACAGGACAGTAAACACGGAACAGTAAAACACAGGACAGTAAACACGGAACAGTAAAACACAGGACAGTAAACACAGGACAGTGAAACAGGGAACATTAAAACACGGGACAGCAAAACACAGGACAGTAAACACGGAACAGCAAAACACAGGACAGTAAACACGGAACAGTAAAACACAGGACAGTAAACACGGAACAGTAAAACACGGGACACTAAAACACGGGACAGTAAAACACAGGATAATAAAACACGGGACAGTAAAACACGGGACAGTAAAACACGGGTCACTAAAACACGGGACACTAAAACACGGGACAGCAAAAAAAACAGACAGTAAAACACAGCACAGTAAAACCATACTGAAAGCCACACACTGAAAACTCTCATACGTGAAAAAAACAATTTAAAACCTCAATTTAAAAGCACAGACTGACATGCGTTATAGGTGGATATCGGAGAATAAGTGGGTCTTTCAACAGGATTTAAAACAGACGAAGTTGGAGCAATAGAGGGGGGGGGTGACTAGTGTTGGGGAGTATTGGCAGTTAAAGATATCTGTTGAATATCAGGGGCAATTTACATTACAAGGCACCGTGGCTAAAAATAGGCTGCCAATTGAATGAATGGTAATGCAAGGACTCACAATGCATGGGAAAAGTTCATTTAAATGGGAAAAAACAGCATGCAACTTCACTTCTGCTAGACCTTTCACTTTGAAGTCAATATGTGGTGGAGGTACAGTGAGAGAAGGCTACTCTCTTAGAGTATCACATGTTTTAAAGACCTGAATTTACTCCATTAATCAGATTGACCTTCCCTCTATATATGTTTGAACCTTTATGGGCATAGTTCAAACGTAAATGGCTGCTTTTTCGAAATCACAGGATAACAGTTGCTACAGTCTTCTGGCATGTGTATGGGTCCTGTTTGTGCATTTATGTGAAAGGCGAACTGTCTATCGCCTGATTTTAGAGGGTTTTACACCCTCACATTGTCACCGTATTTACCATGTCCAGTATCTATCGGCTGTGATACAAACATGACACCCAGATGGATGGGGATTTACACAATTATTACAATTTATTAACTACAAAAAATACAATTAATGAATGCTATCCTCAAAGCCACCAGCCTCCTGTCAGACAGCAGCTATTTCACCTCTCTGATGGTCATGAAAGATCCTTAAAACTCATCAAAACAGTCTTTGTTGGAAGAGTGAAAAGAAAATCAATCACCAAATCTGGTTTTAACCCTTAGATGCATAAGTGGGTCTTTTTGGACCCGGTGAGGTGGGTTTCTTGATGTATCTTTGTAATTACATTTTTTTATCATTACATATTCCAGCTATTCCTCAAAAAACATGTTTTGGATATCATGCCATTCACATTTTGAATTTACATTTGATACATTTTAAGAAATTGTAGTTTTTGTATTACAGGAATACATTCAGTGTAGGACACACAGACGACATCACAAGTGACACCTCTCAGGAAGATTATTTTACACAGCAAGATCTGAAACCTGTCAGTATAATAATAATAAATTATATTTTTATAGGGCTTTTCAAGGACTCAAAATAGGACTATCAAACGTGATCAACCGGCATGGATTGATGGGGGGGGGGGCTATGAGTAGACGAGGAGAAGAGATGAGTTTTGAAAAGGGACTGGAATACTGTGAGGGTCTCAGAATAGCGGAGATCTTTGCATCAATATGTTTGTGGCAAAGGTAACTTTGTCACTGTGGACTGACGGCTTCGGGCCTTGTACTATTGCACATGTGGTTTTATTTTTGAAAAGTGTTTCCCTTTCCCCATGTCTGTTACTCCTGATTGTTTTCACCTGGTGCCCTGTGTTGTCTCCCCCCCCCTCACCTGTGTCTAATTGCTGATTAGTGTGTGGGTATTGAGGCTCTGTTTCCCTGTCTGTGTTGGCTGGTAGTGTGTGTGAGATCCTTGTGGTGGCTGGTGACTGTGTTCACGTGGGCAGCAGATTGAGGCTGTGTCATATGTTTATGATGTAATAAATGCCCACACCGGGTTGTATTTTGGACGTTCTGCCTCCTTGCTTGGTCGGGCCGCTCAACGATCAGCTTCACAATGTTCAAAACGGTTGTTTTTTTTAAATGTAAAAAAAATTCTAAAATTCTAAATAGTGAACAATTAAACATAAAATATTTCTAGTGTGAACCAAAATATAATACTAAATATTATACATGTGATTTTTCTTAACCAAAATGACAAATGGCGTAAAAACACATTATTCTAATACAGGTCCTTTTTGACCCACTTATGGAAGAGTGTAGGGTCCAGTCACTCGGGCATCGAAGGGTTAACAAGACGGACTGAATCAGATTTACTCTCTACTCATTATATGTTTGAACTTGTAATGGCATAGTTAAAATGTATTAATTCCTTCGTTTGAAATCTTAAGAAAAAGTAGATTTATTAGTTACAATTTGGAGGTAATATGTTTTAATTTAAGGAAACACTGCTACCTAATTAAGTTTCCTTTCGCTCCTCCGCACCGCTCTGTCTCTTTATGCAAATTCCCACTTCTAAAAAAACATCTCGTAAACCCTGTGAGGCGTTTACAAGACATTAGAAATATGTTAAAAAGGGGGCTCCACCAAAAGTACTCATCAAAGTCAGATGACTAGTGTTGGGGAGTGTGAGAAGGCTCTTCTGAGGAAATGACTCAAATGAAAACGCTTGAGTTTCTGATTAAGAAAGACGTTATCTTGGTGCATCATGCAAGAAAGACCCAGTGAATTAGGAGTTTGGGCTTTTACAAGACGCCTAGTCAACTAAAGAACCAACAGAACATATCATGGTCACAATCAGAAACATTATCATAAAAAGCATCTATATTATCTTATTTAGAAGATACAACTAAATTATGAAACTAATAGTTTTCGCTGTCCCTATCTTTGGAATTACTAAATTGCATGAATAACTATGATTATTTTCGTAATCCCTGGAAATGCTAAGAGATTACTTAATCCTAACCCTCAAATCAATTATAGTAAAAACCACTGTGCCATTTGCATCTTTATTAGACCTTCCCGTCAAGGACTCATGACCCAGTTTGGGTGACGAACCATAGTTTGACAAACTGCTGCGGGGCTGTTTCGAGGTTTGAGGTTTGAAGGTGAGAATAAAGCCAAACGGTTGAGTTTCAGAATGAGTGGGCAGAGGCGTGTGTGTGGTTGCAATATGAGGATTACATTCAGAAGAACAGTTCTTGATATGTGCTGTACACTCTGTGAAAAACCAGACTGTAGGTGTGAAGGTGTTGAGATTGTTCCTGTAACAGATGAGAGCCCAGTGCTTTCTGGGTAATCCCCCAAACCCCAGGACCCTGAGCATTGAAGGTCGTCTAAAAAAATCAACTTTTATTGTCATTTCTGTAAACATTCTGACATAACATACATATATACAAGATAGACCCGCATACGTACTCACATGTGTGCAGACTAGTTACTGCACACATAACATACATCTCTCCATGGTGACAATAATATCACGAGATATCTGTGTATAGCTCAGCTTACATACCAATTACTTAAATGAAAGCAAAGAGAGAAAATGTATAAGAATAATAAATTATAATCATAATGGCTTGAGGTGTGGCCTCGTTACAATGAGAAACATCAAATAGGAGGGAAAGAAGAAAAAAAGAAAAAGTAAATAATAATAACAAAATTAAATAAAATTGAACAAACTACGACAATGAAGAAGATCCAAATTGACATTTAATCTGGGGTTATGATATTAAACTTTCTTATTTGGCCTTACCTGTTATTTTTCTGTTAACAACTTCTATGAGTGATTTATGAAGCTGCTCTCTGTAAACTTTCTCTACACTTTTAGTCGTGCAGCAACCCCATGGCTGCCTTGTTTACACCAGAAAGAAGCTAATAGCGCTAAAGCCTGTTAGCATGGTGGTCAGAACAACAGCTATCCTGACTTGAACACAACACGAGCCTAACGTGTCATCACGTGGTATATGTCTCGTCTGACAGGGGTGCAGTTCTGCTGGAGAGCACCAGAACGTCACTCCGGCACTTCCACAAATTGCAGTACCCGTAAGGAGCCGTACACATGTCACATGCCGCGGTTTTTGTGTGTCTGTGTCTTTAGTTGAAAGCCCAGTGGCGATCTGTTCATCTGTCACACTGATCATACAGTCAATAACTTTGTTGTTATTAGCATCTGGTTAGCTCGCTATGCTAACGAATATAAGAACCCCCCCACTTAAATCACATCCACATGGTTAGGAAACTAAACATTTGCACACATCTTGTGCCCAATATCTTTCTGTTTTGGTGGTCATGCCACAACCGTGCACGTGCATGCATTCTGACATTTTTGTGATTTTAGTATTTTTAAGCAGAGGTCAATAATTTGTACGGCCCTCGGAGGATGTTGAAAACATTGAAATGGCCCTTGAGAGGAAAAAGGTTCCCCACCCCTGAACTAAAGGCTGATTTAAGACTAGATTATATTTCATAAATATTTCATATATTTAAAGTGTTTTGATTTGATTTCGGTGTAATCGCATGATATCTCCAGTATTAACACATGGATATCTCCCTCTGGGCTGAGCTAACTTATGATACTATACACACTGTTAATTATTAATAGTGCATGTTAGAATGGACATGGACAGTCCAACAGTCCCTTGTAAACATTGATCCTGCAGCTCTCTCTTTAGTGATCCGTCATGTATTATTCAGGGCTGTCACAAACCCCTAATTCCCCCTGTACCTAATGAAGCATTTTGATTTGATTTTAGCAGAGATGGCAAAAGTACACACATCCTTTACTCAAGTAGAAGTACAGATACTCGTGTTTAAAAATACTCTGGTGAAAGTAGAAGTACTGACTAAACTTCTTTACTCAAGTCAAAGTAAAGAGGCTTTGAAGTGTCCTTCAGTAAAAAGTACCCATAGCTAGCAGCTGTTTTAAAGAGTACCTGACCTCCCTTTATATTAATAGAACAATGATGTCATTGTTAGCTAATGAATGTTTCCATGGTGACCAACGGCAACATGACAACGTTTCCATTGGTCCCTCTTCTTTAGAGAAGACCAGGAAGTGATGGATACACGGATCGTGTTCCAACCAATAGGCACGCAGTGACTCTAAAGAATAATGACCACGCACCAAACACACATTCAGACTAAAGGAACCAGCTGTTTGGGAAATGAGAGAAGTAGAAAGTACAGGTATTTGAGTTCAACATGTAAGAAGTAGAAAGTACAGGTATTTTAGTTCAACATGTGAGAAGTAGAAAGTACAGGTATTTGAGTTCAACATGTGAGAAGTAGAAAGTACAGGTATTTGGGTTCAACATGTGAGAAGTAGAAAGTACAGGTATTTGAGTTCAACATGTGAGAAGTAGAAAGTACAGGTATTTGGGTTCAACATGTAAGAAGTAGAAAGTACAGGTATTTGTGTTCAACATGTGAGAAGTAGAAAGTACAGGTATTTGGGTTCAACATGTAAGAAGTAGAAAGTACAGGTATTTGAGTTCAACATGAGAGAAGTAGAAAGTACAGGTATTTGGGTTCAACATGTAAGAAGTAGAAAGTACAGGTATTTGAGTTCAACATGTAAGAAGTAGAAAGTACAGGTATTTGAGTTCAACATGTGAGAAGTAGAAAGTGTACTTGTGCATGTTAGAATGGACACGGACAGTACAACATGTCCCTTGTAAACATTGATCCTGCATCTCTCTCTGAATTGATCCACCATCGGCCTCACTAAGCGCTGATTCATGTATTATTCAGGGCCATTTGCTAATGAGAGGCTCTTCCTCCCGTAGGAGCATGTAAAGAGCAGCAACATCTTCGATCCAAACGTTCATAAAGCCAGGAGTCTCTTCAGCTCCGACGTGAAGGAGGTGTGAAATCATTTCACGGTGTACCGTCAGAAATGATTTCTATATTCTATATATTTTTTATATTTTTACATTTTCTTATTCTAGTTTTTATCTTATACGTTACGTTTGTTTGTTTATTGTTTGTTTGTATAGATTCTTAATAGTTAGGTAATTATATTGTACAATGCAACTGCCCGTTATACTGGTGTGTTTACAGTAGAAATCTGGACCTCTAGTTGGTGACGTTTTTCCTGTTTATCAATCATTCTTTCCCACTATCACTACACGTGAACATCAGCAGGAGAGGACTCTTTAAAGTAGAGACACTACATACTGATATACACCTGAACATCAGCAGGAGAGGACTCTTTAAAGTAGAGACACTACATACTGATATACACCTGAACATCAGCAGGAGAGGACTCTTTAAAGTAGAGACACTACATACTGATATACACCTGAACATCAGCAGGAGAGGACTCTTTAAAGTAGAGACACTACATACTGATATACACGTGAACATCAGCAGGAGAGGACACTTTAAAGTAGAGACACTACATACTGATATACACCTGAACATCAGCAGGAGAGGACTCTTTAAAGTAGAGACACTACATACTGATATACACCTGAACATCAGCAGGAGAGGACTATTTAAAGTAGAGACACTACATACTGATATACACCTGAACATCAGCAGGAGAGTACTCTTTAAAGTAGAGCCACTACACACTGATATACACCAGAACATCAGCAGGAGAGGACTCTTTAAAGTAGAGACACTACATACTGATATACACCTGAACATCAGCAGGAGAGGACTCTTTAAAGTAGAGACACTACATACTGATATACACCTGAACATCAGCAGGAGAGGACTCTTTAAAGTAGAGACACTACACACTGATATACACCTGAACATCAGCAGGAGAGGATTCTTTAAAGTAGAGACACTACATACTGATATACACCTGAACATCAGCAGGAGAGGACTCTTTAAAGTAGAGACACTACATACTGATATACACCTGAACATCAGCAGGAGAGGACTCTTTAAAGTAGAGACACTACATACTGATATACACCTGAACATCAGCAGGAGAGGACTCTTTAAAGTAGAGACACTACATACTGATATACACCTGAACATCAGCAGGAGAGGACTCTTTAAAGTAGAGACACTACACACTGATATACACCTGAACATCAGCAGGAGAGGACTCTTTAAAGTAGAGACACTACATACTGATATACACCTGAACATCAGCAGGAGAGGACTCTTTAAAGTAGAGACACTACATACTGATATACACCTGAACATCAGCAGGAGAGGACTCTTTAAAGTAGAGACACTACATACTGATATACACCTGAACATCAGCAGGAGAGGACTCTTTAAAGTAGAGACACTACATACTGATATACACCTGAACATCAGCAGAATAGGGCCCCTTTAAGGAGTTTGAATTGGCAGCAGAAATCTTAATATTTGTGAAGTCAAACAAAATGTATTTTCAAATAATGATTCAAATGTACAGTAAGCAGGTTACTCAAATGCATGCAAACACTTTTCTTACTTCCTCAATAAAAGAGTGTTTTAAAGATGTTGGATCCAAACGTTCATAAAGCCAGGAGTCTCTTCAGCTCCGACGTGAAGGAGGTGTGAAATCATTTCACGGTGTACCGTCAGAAGATCTGCCGTCCGAGCAGCTGTCAGATGAAGGAAATCTGACACACCGGCGTCTGATTTACCGGACTTACAAACAAGCTTTACTGCCTCCTGACCCCAGAGGACTTCCTGTACAGTGTGAGGGTCACACACACACACACACACGCATGCACACACACGCACACACATATGCACACACACACATATGCACGCACACACACGCACGCACACACACACACGCATGCACACACACGCACACACATATGCACGCACACACATATGCACGCACACACACGCACACACACACACACACACACACACACACACACACACACACACACACACACACACTATGTACACTACATACTGATATACACCTGAACATCAGCAGGAGAGGACTCTTTAAAGTAGAGACACTACATACTGATATACACCTGAACATCAGCAGGAGAGGACTCTTTAAAGTAGAGACACTACATACTGATATACACCTGAACATCAGCAGGAGAGGACTCTTTAAAGTAGAGACACTACATACTGATATACACCAGAATATCAGCAGGAGAGGACTCTTTAAAGTAGAGACACTACATACTGCTAAACACCTGAACATCAGCAGGAGAGGACTCTTTAAAGTAGAGACACTAAACACTGATATACACCTGAACATCAACAGGAGAGGACTCTTTAAAGTAGAGACACTACATACTGATATACACCTGAACATCAGCAGGAGAGGACTCTTTAAGGTAGAGACACTACATACTGATATACACCTGAACATCAGCAGGAGAGGACTCTTTAAAGTAGAGACACTACATACTGATATACACCTGAACATCAGCAGAATAGGGCCCCTTTAAGGAGTTTGAATTGGCAGCAGAAATCTTAATATTTCTCACTTCAGGGGACATTACATTGACTTACATGCATTTCCTGGAGACTTATCCTAACCAAGTCTTCACCCTAAAATTAATGATCCCCCTCATGGGGACCTCCAATTTGTCCCCATAAGGGAGGCGAGTCCCCACACGTGACTGTGTAAACAGATTTAGGTCCCCACATGTATAGTAATGCTAGGCCACACACACACACACACACCCGCACGCACACACGCATGAACACACACTTACACACACACGCACACACACACACACACACACACACAACCTCACACACGCATGAACACACACTTACACACACACGCACACACACACACACACACACAACCTCACACACACCTCTGGATCATTATTCAGGTGTCATTTTTTGTCTGCAGATGTCTCGAACACACCCTCTTGTTAGTGAGTGGGGAGGCTGTGGCTCAGTGGATAGTGTGCTGGACTTCGAACCAGGGGATAGCAAGTTTGAGTGCCACTGGAGTCAGCATGTCGTTGTGTCCCTGAGACACTTCACCACAAATTGCTCCTGTGGGGATTGTCCACAGTATTGAATGTGTGTAAGTCGCTTTGGATAAAAGCGCCTAACAAGCGACATGTCATGTGTGTAACTGTACATACTGTGTGTGTGTGTGACTCAGATTTCATATGATTTAGTCATTTTGAGGTGTTTTATTCATTTGAAATCTTGTTCTGCTGATTTACACTTAATTATTGCCTGATCCTTTATTAGAAATACAAATCCAGTTTATTAGAAATACAAATCCAGTTTATTAGAAATAAAATAAATAAAGTGTACTTTTTAAATAAAAAATAAATAAATATAAAAACATCTGTTTTTGACAGCATTGTTTTGATTTTGCTTAAACACACAAAGTAAAAACAAATGCATAACAGGGAATATGTGTGCAGCTGTTTGATCTCGTTTGATCCGAAGGTTGTGGAAATCTGTGACATATCAGAGAACACATTTAAAGGTAAATATTTAGAACAAAATAATGACATTTTTGGTTGTTTTTACACAAGAAACGCACAGATGGATCGGATTGTGTAGACTTTATTCCTCGAATATGTCCGTCCACATCTGTCCTTGTTTTGCCTTCCCTTTCCTCACGTATTTCCTCCTCTTTCTTCCTCCCCCTCTTCTTCACTGTTTTGGAATCCATTCGACTCCACATGGATCAACTTTCCCTCCCCTGCACCTCATTGGCCGACAGCAAGTCTCTTCTCAGCAGCTATTGGCTGAGAGAAAGAGGGCCCCCTGAGTTGTATTGGCTGTGAGGGAAACACTTAGCCTCCCCCCTTCCTCACATACTGCAGCACATTTAAAAATGTGGAGTACACACTGGCTGCTTTCTTGGAAGTGATGCTGTTTTCTGGCGACTGAGGGTAACAGGTGGTCCACTGACTGGGTGATCCCCTCACAAGGCTCACAGTCACTCTGATCATCTGATGTGTACCACGTTAGGATCACTTTTCATCATATTCAGACAGTTACAAACATCTATTCTTAAGCATATTTATATATGTATACACCATACTCTACCAGGCTGTTTAAATATCTTGTTTATTTTTATTTTATCATGCACTTTTATTCTGAGACAGGAATTGCCAGCCTATATTTTTACATTTTCTTATTCTAGTTTTTATCTTATACGTTACGTTTGTTTGTTTATTGTTTGTTTGTTTATTGTTTGTTTGTATAGATTCTTAATAGTTAGGTAATTATATTGTACAATGCAACTGCCCGTTATACTGGTGTGTTTACAGTAGAAATCTAGACCTCTAGTTGGTGACGTTTTTCCTGTTTATCAATCATTCTTTCCCACTATCACTACACGTGAACATCAGCAGGAGAGGACTCTTTAAAGTAGAGACACTACATACTGATATACACCTGAACATCAGCAGGAGAGGACTCTTTAAAGTAGAGACACTACATACTGATATACACCTGAACATCAGCAGGAGAGGACTCTTTAAAGTAGAGACACTACATACTGATATACACCTGAACATCAGCAGAATAGGGCCCCTTTAAGGAGTTTGAATTGGCAGCAGAAATCTTAATATTTGTGAAGTCAAATAAAATGTATTTTCAAATAATGATAGTTTTCAAATGTACAGTAAGCAGGTTACTCAAATGCATGCAAACTCTTTTCTTGCTTCCTCAATAAAAGAGTGTTTTAAAGATTTTGAAGACACTTTCACACACTTTCTTTTTTGTAAACATCACAGAGAGAGTGAATGTTTTGAGGGAAAAGGAAAGGACACGTGCAGAGGGAAAGAAAGAGGAACTCTATTGTCATCTTTTCTTGCTCTGCCCCCCCCCCCCAACCTCTCCTGTCAGACCCATTGTCCTCCATCATAAAGGAGTCCGTTTGATCATCTTTAAAACGGCTGATTACCAGTCAGGACGCTTTTTAGGGTCCGACCTCAAAACAGACCCAACAATACCGAACAGAGATGGAGTTCCTCTCACCAGTTTGGGCCCCTGCAGATTATAAAGACCATGGATTTAAACCCCCTCCTCCACCTCCAATACTTTCTATACCTTCAGCAATAACACATTTGAAACGCCGTGCAGCAAATTCAAGTTATGGGAGGCAGGGGGGCTCAAGCTGGGGGCCACATGCTAGGAAGGATTCTTGGAAAGAGAAGCTGCAACCAAGGATTTTTCTGCAAAACAAAAAAAAACTTGCAAGCTTGTTTTTCTGCAAATCGGGGTCAGTAGGAGTGTGTGGTCTGACAATATGGAAGATAGGTAAACGTGTGTATGCAGGTTATCTTTAAAATATCAGAAGTATTTTAAAGACAGTATTTTGAAGGTTTAAGTAGGATGTCAAAACCTGTGTTACAATGAATGTGAAATAAAGTGAATTGTGAGATGTGTTATGATGATTGATTGCACATCCCAAAGTCTTCTTGCATGCACAGGACCAAGGTTGTGGTTGAGTTTTAATCACTTAAAAACATCAAACTGATTTAGGTCAAAGGTAAAGCCTCACAAAACACGTTAGGGTCACAACACAGGAATTCCTAAGCTAACTATTGGACAATTTTACACAAGACAGCAATTGATTTTAACTCCAACTCGACTGGTTGGCGACGTCCATACAAACACAAGGTTGTAAATACAGTTGTTGTTTATCAAGTGATCTTTTGGGGGCATTTTGCCTTTATTGTTTCCCCGAGCATCCACAATGTAGTTCTCTCTCACTGAGAGTCTAAACCACCCTTATATCACGCCTTAGAGAATGTTTATTGTAATAGTAGTGAAGCTTCTTTCTCTCAATGTGCATACTTCTATAGCTACGTCTGATCTTTTAGAGGAGAATCCCAAAGTGAAGTATGGCAAAATCCACACTGAAGACACACTACTTCAATCAGGAGAGACGTGATGTATGAGTACATGTTTATTATCGGGACACATGATATGCGGGAATAGTGATTGACGTATTACAGCAAGTAACTGTAATGATGTTTTGGCGATTAGGCCCGGGTTTGCAGGATGATCATTCAGGAGGGAAAGAACCGCTCTGATGAACCCCCCGGGGTCTAGACACTGGTGGTGGTGATAGTAGTTTGGTCCAATCTGAAGGGAGAAGGTTTCAGCTTGGCCCTGTATTAGGAGACAGGAGGCGAAGCGGTGGAGGATGGTTGTGCGTTGACACCTGAAATGACAACTGACAGGGAGGGGAGAGCAGATTTAAAGGGGTTAGCGGGTGGGATGATTGGCTAGCCGGGGCGTAATGCCCCTGATCGCTTATTGAGATAACGTGTGACACCCGATGATATTGTCTTCTTGATTGAACTTACGCTGAGCTACATTTCAATCAGGAGAGACGTGATGTATGAGTACATGTTTATTATCGGGACACATGATATGCGGGAATAGTGATTGACGTATTACAACAAGTAACTGTAATGATGTTTTGGCGATTAGGCCCCGGGTTTGCAGGATGATCATTCAGGAGGGAAAGAACCGCTCTGATGAACCCCCAAAAGAAGTGAAGTATGACGTACTGAACTGTGAGCAATTCTTACCTTGCGGCTGGCTGCGGAGATCTATGGATGAAAATGAGAGATTAACATGGGGACGTGATGAGCGCCGGAATCGCTTCCGGGCTGCGGGGTTAGACATGCGCAGACCCACTGGCCCTGCAGGGTTAAACCTAACGCGGACCCGTGTCCGCAACCTGCACCCGCAGGGTTAAACATGACGCGGACCTGTGTCCGCAACCTGCACCCACAGGGCTAAACCTAACGCGGACCTGTGTCCGCAACCTGCACCCGCAGGATTAGCATACGCAGACCCGGAGTCATAGCCTGACAGTTACGAGAACAGTTGACACCTATACATGCTGACGTGTTACCACCACCAGTTATAGGCATAATTACCATTTTTAGTGTTTGAGGGACCTTTGGATAGCCAGCACAGCACTGATGTCCGGGCGGATGTAGGATGTGACGGCAGAGGAGGACCATCGTCCGAGTTGTTGCAGGCATGAGGATGAGACGCCTTGATTAGCAGCGGAGGTAGCTGCGCCTATCCTGAACGAATGCCCCGAGATAATTGGGGTGATAAGCCGGATCTAATGAGAACAAGTAATGTGATGGAGGGACGCTAGTGTTAGATACAGAGAGTGTGATAATAAATGTGTAAGCGATAGTGGAATCTGAGCGGCCGCTATGCGGATGATCTCATGCAGATATTCCCCCCCAAAACGGAGGATGTGCAGTGCACGTCTTTAAGGGACGGGGAAACTGCGGCCGTCGTGAGGCCGGTGGATGCCACGTCCAGAACGGGAGATGATGGCTTGCCGAAGATTATCCGCATGCAACTTACGGTTGCCCGGTGAGGAAGAGCAATTGTCGTTGGAGATGTTTGCTGTATATGTCTTGACGTTTATGTGGATGCACGCAGTTTGGTTAGAGGAACATTAATACCATGAGCTTGATGTGATGGCACTCCAGGTGTGTGACTGGGCCTATAGTTCCTCATGATTAGGCACGCTGTACTCCTGGAGGAGTCTCTTCTTGTTTCTTCTTCTCTCTTCTTTCTTCTCTTTTCCCAGTTGAGCGGAGTTATAGGTTAGTAATGTTGTATTTGAACACTAGATGGCGTAAAGCAACGCATGAGGGGATCTCCCTGGGCAGTGGGTGATGCACTGGGGAGAGACACTATTAATATTATTTACCCGAATAGCCGGTGCACGCGTAGTTTCTCCTTACTTGACTCCCACTTAAGGCTGAAAGAGTTCCGCTGAACGGATGATGGGAACTTAAAGCGCGTCGTTAATATGTTTTAAAGAGCCAGCCTTGCCTGCACGCTATTAAGATTACATTATCTCCGTGCGTAGAAAGGGGGAACATTGACCTTGTCATCGAGATTGCCCTGAGCAATACCAGTCATGCTAGTAGCCTACGCTAAAGCAAATAGAGTTGTAACGAGCAGTAGTGCTTGAACAAAGTGACTAGAACGCGACCGCACCTTTAAATATTTATACAGTCGGGTAGCACTAAGAATCTGTTATTGTGTAGGAAATGGTTTAATGCCGCAATGATAGTGACAGTAGTCAAGATGACTGATTAGCTTGGTTGCTAAGCAACATAACCTGTAGGATGCCAGAGAACCTTAATGACGTTGTTGTGATGCCGACGGCGTAAATTCATACTGAAATACATCGCTAACAGGTGGGAAATATTTATAGCTGCTTATATGACAGTCGGACAGTGAATGCTTAACGACGACTGCTGCATGTGAGTTACCAGTGGAATAGCTCCGGTGCACAATGCACTGCAGCGGCGTTTATGCCGCTGAACCACGTGATAACCGATACAACGCGGCTAGAAAAGTATAGGTTGAAGAAGTAGTTCTGATTGAATCTGGCCAACACACTCTCACTCCCTGCGCGTCCAAAAGCGACGTTTGGTCAGTGTCCGTGGCGTCCAATTGTGACGCTCCTAGGCTCCTTCAGCATCATAAAGGGACGCAAATAGCTTTCAACTGATTGCAATGTATTCCCATCTGCGTCGGGATTTGACGCTCATGGAAGCACGGCATTCGTTTATGTCGGCTGCCCTTAAAGGCAATGTGAGCGTCCATTCCCATTGGATAACGGAGAATTGTACACCCGGAAGTAAGTATTCCTCTTACTGTCGATTGATTTTACAGTGATATCTGCACTACTCATCGACTAAAAAACACCAGATTATCCTTGTTAATTACACAACATTGATTGGTTTAAATTGTGTGCAATGCTTTTGTATTTTTCCCCTTTGATTCGGAGAAACAAATATTTGTTCTGAGTAAAGGATGGCAGAAGACACTACACTACCCAGAATCCCCAGCTATCGCTTGGACTACACCATGTGCTCTGTTTGACAAACCCCGTTTTTTTCACCATTCATTCCATGGCTGGCATCTATGTCACTTGATCTTCAAATTTCTCCCTGCAGAAAAAGAAAACATGGCCGAACTTCGTTTTATTCTAGGTGAAAAATGCCTATTTTAAAGTTAGTTTGGCCATTAAAATGCGTTTTGATGTCATTTGATGCGAGAAATATAAGTTGTTATTTCAGATTATGTGTGCAGTGGATGTACATGATCTTTAGTTTGCTAGTTATTATGAAGATTACTTCAGGAAATAGCGACGTTTTCATTGTCACCAAGGTGATTGCTAGGGACGCTGCTATCGATATTATTTCTGTTATGTTGTGTAACTGTTTCATGGTGTTATCTTTATTGCTACCCCCTTCCCCGTCAATTTATAGTGTTGGTCCACAGCCTAAACATATTAGTTTAACAAAATCCGCATCTAAAGATAGCCTACGTTATTTTCCCCCTGTGCAATTCCAGTCTCACATCTCAGAGCACATCGTCATTAACAAATACCGGAAACAGACCGAAATAATAATAATACCTTATTCCGAGTGTGCTTGCTTTTCTCTTTGAAAGTCATCACATAACGGCATTGTAATACACGGTTCGGCTGCATTACATATTACATATCTGCCGTAGTTCTGTATTTATAGAGCCCTGATGAGAAGACAAACATGAGGAACTGAAAACGTGACGTGGATCATAAATATATCAGCCATTAAACAACATCTTACATTTCTTTTCACACAATACGTCTCCTTGCCGTATCAACACTAATTCGGCTGACTTTTATATTTGATCCAATTGGTAGATAGGCTGTATTTACACCATAAAGGTGCACAGCTGATATAAAGGGACACCTGGTGGTTAAAGCATGTTATTGAATTTAATTATTTTTATTATTAGATATTAATACGATCCCTATAAAGTATATTCATTCCTCGTTATTCTCTACTAATAGTTAATTAAAGACTGTATGTAATGACTATTTTGCACATCCCTTTCAAGATTTCAAGATTTTCTAAGGTTTATTGACATATCATATAGGCCTACACAACTGTGGTGTAGTTCTGCACTGAATGAAAAACTTGGGTTGCAGGTTCCTCAATAGTGCATTACAAGACATCTATCAATATTTGTGCATACCTCCAGCAATGTTAACTATGTTGAAGCACTTATTTTAACTGATATTATACATAATGTATTATACTCTTATAAGATGTATGTAGATATTTCATCTCCGGCCTTGTCAGGTATTGAACAATCAATAAATAAAGAACACAGAATTGTTGAATATAAAACACAGAATTTATGTGATTATACTAAATGATTTTCAAATAAACACAACTGCATATTTAACTGTTACACATGCTGATGTAACGCAAATGTTCCAACTTGGGATCAATAAAGTATATCTTATCTTAAGCTGATCGATGGCTACTGCCATATTTGCACAATGTGCCTCTGAACCTTGACAAGTGCATGTTTCAGGCTTATCAGTTAATGTAATGTAATGTAATGTTATCAATGAACAAGAGGAGGGGTCACACACATAAGACCAGCTGTTAAATAAAGCTCTTCTGACCTTAGCTGGCGTGTGGGTATATATATTAATACTGCCCATAATGGGCACAAGCAATTTTCACCCATTTATTAATTATATGTTTTAAATGTGAGTGTTTCCTGTCCCCTAAACCTCCAGGGATGTACACAGTTTAATACTGGCAACTTCTTATTATGGGAAATACGAAAACGTCTTTTAAAACTACAACTCCCAGTAGAGACGTGCCATAGAGAACATGTTGCGAAACAGAATAGCCAGCATGTGTAGTTCTGGGGATGGGGTGGGGGAGGGGGGACGCGGTGGACCCGTTCAAATCCAGTTTTGGACAGTCTGCCGTGGTTCCATCCCATTTCAAGTGCTGTTCGAGGCTCGGTAACCCTCGGAGCACACTCTCCAATCACAGAGCTTGAGGACTATCACGGGGTTTGTCAAACAGAGCACATGGTGTAGTCCAAACGATAGCTGGGGATTCTGGGTAGTGTAGTGTCTTCTGCCATCCTTTACTCCTGGGAATGGACGCTCACATTACCTTTAAGGGTAATAAACGAATGCCGTGCTTCCATGAGCGTCAAATCCCGACGCAGATGGGAATACATTGCAATCAGTTGAAAGCTATTTGCGTCCCTTTATGACGCTGAAGGAGCCTAGGAGCGTCACAATTGGACGCCACGGACACTGACCAAACGTCGCTATTGGACGCTTAGGGAGTGAGAGTGTGTTGATCTGGCTTCGTATAATTGAAAACTACCCGACACAATCCTCCATGATGTTGTTTGACAGCGGTAAGGGAGAACAACGGCGACGTAAACAATTACGTCATGACGCAGATGCAATATTACACCTTTGAATCTAATCCACCTCTGTAATGTGTAAGGATTTAGTGGATCAGAGACTGTGAACGGATTTGGACAGTGCTGCCGAAAATATGTTGTTGTCGCAGATCCAGCCGTTGGTGCACCGAAAAACGGAATATTCTAGTGGAGAAAAAGAAAAACGATCATTAGTCAATAAATCATTAAATTAATATTGGGAGTGAATTCCTAATTTATTTAGTATCTGGTCGTGTCATAAACAGGAATGTGCAGCGACTTGTCATTGAGGAAAAGAAGCCCTACGAAACACCATTCATTTCAGGTAACACTGTGATGAAGCTTGAAACTGCGTTAGTTACTGAGCATTGTAATGGGTAGTAATACCCGAACTGCATTAGCAATGCATTACGATCTTCGTACGCAAAGAAATACGTTACTGAAACTCCATACTGTAACACGTTACACCCAAGACTGCCTGGAACTCACCTTAACCCTGAACTAAAGGTAGCATAGTGTTAAACTTCCTGTCGGCTCCCAGACCGTAGTCGAGGAAACGGGGGGGGATGACTCTCTGTCATCTCCCAGGCAGAAGCAACGCTTCGGGTTCAATAACCCATTTACCCATATTATTTTGACACCGTCGATCATCACATCTTAAAGCAGAGGCTAACCAGTATAGGCATGTCCAGCCATGCAGTGGGGTGGTTTGTAAACTACCTCTCTTGCCCCTTTCACACCAGCGCCTTTTCAGCTCCGGCTCGGAGCTAGAGCCTGAAAAGCGCCGGGTTTTCCAGTTCACACCGCGCCGCGCCGGCTCTTAGCTCCGGAATCCGCTTCATTTCCAGCTCCAAAAAATGGTCGGTCCAGAGGCAAGAGCTTTGGAGCTAAGAGGTGGCGTCGCTTACGTCTCTCTTACGTCGAGGCGTGCAGGAAACTAAACCCACCTCCCCTGAACATGGGTCGACTGTCAGCCTGCCTACAAGCAGTAGTGCCTATAAACACACTTTATAAAGTCAGGCAACACTAACCAGGCTTCGTGTGATTCTGTTTATTTGTGCCTTACTTTGACCATCCGTTCACTGTTATCGATCATTGTGGAGAGAGGCAGACGTGTTGTTTTGTATTATTGCAGCTATCGGATGCAAGTAGTCAGTTTAGCTTCGGTTGCTATGCCAACATCACCCGTTTGATACCAGAGAAACTTTCATAACAGCGTTGTGATACCAAACAGTGTCAATTCAGACTGACACACATTCACTTAGGCGAAGGGGAACTGGGGATATGCATCAGCTGCTTGTGTGAGTCGGACAGTGAATACTTTAGAGCGGCCGCTGCAGTGTGAGCTAACGGGAGCTAACGGGAGAATAAACTCTGTGGAAGAGCAGCACTGCAGCGGTCGGTAAATGCTGCAGAAACACTTTAATAAACACTGAACCACGGCACTCTGGAGCAAAGCATAAGGTTGGAGAAGTCGTTATTCAATTTATTCTGGCTTCGTGTGATTAAAAGCAACACGATCATCGACCCGACGCTGTTGTTGTTGTTGTGAGCACCGTAATGGGTGCCGTTGAGGAGCAAATCAGCGATGTAAACGGTGACGTCATGACGCAGCAGGGGCAGCTCTGGGGCGCCAGTGGGCGGTGTGCACAGAGCGGGAGCTGAAAAGGGAAACCGGAGCTGAACCAGAAAAGCTCCCGCTCGGAGCTGGAAACTGAAAAGCGCTGGTGTGAAAGCCGCATCTGAAAGGTCCCAATGTGTTCACTTTGATGGGCTGTCTTCTGAGTGGTTGAACATTGCAAATGGTGTTCCCCAAGGTTCTGTTTTAGGTCCACTTTTATTCTTTATTGAGACCCAATACTCAACTTAATGAGAACTTATTAAAACTAGAGTGAGTAAATGTTACTTTTCATTAAAACTGCAGACTGCCCCATCATGCAAGCCTTCACCAGATGTCCAATGTGCTCCATTATTCCCATTTTAACTCGTCACTACATCCCGTCCCTCTCGGTAACATCAGCAACACAAAACACTTTCTCCATCCATGTCTCTTCACACACATTAGTCCATTCGACTGATCTTTTTGTCCTGGTTTCTTCAACTTCACTTATAAAAACTCCAGTGAGGAATTAAAAACTCTCTATGTCACTTTTCTTTCAAACTACAGACTGCCACATCATGCAAGCCTTCACGTACAGATTGTTCAAAATGTGTGCTCCACTATTCCCATTGTCACTAGCCTCTCTGTAACTCAAACACTTTCTCCATGCAACATGTCTCTTCATACACATTTGTCCATTCGACTGATCCTTTTGTCCCGGTTTCTTGGTAACTCCAGTGAACCCGCAGGTATATGTGCTCCCAGGATCCCATGCTGCTCTTCCTATAGGGGCCCCTTTTCCGGAGGAATTGGGGCCCTTTCATCCTTCATGTGGTCGCGCTGATCGTCCCTCCATGAAAACTTTACTGTCGACCACTTTACGAATCAGCACAGGAAACGCGGCTGACCTGCAATCACAAAAACTCTGTAGGAAACTCTCCACAGGACCAACGCTGACCACAGAGCTGTAATTTAAACCAAATTATGAATGACAAATCACTGAAAGGACTTCATCTGATGTCCTCAGAAACCCTCCTCCAGAGTTTCACCAACTGCTGTGTTTAGAAAGGGGATTCTCACTGATCGCCACCTCCTGCTCGCTAATCAGCAACATGAATATCTAAAGTTTGCGTGTGTGTTCAGATCGGTGTTAATGCAAAGCAAACGACTGTGTTCTTAATTCCTACCTACAGTTTTGAAGTGTTTCGACCGTCACTTGAGATGCGTTCGTGTTGGCATTGGGAGGTTTTTTGGGAGGAACTGTATTGCTTGCTCATCAGTGCAGTAAAAATGTACTTTTATACGGAAGAAGTCTGAATGTTTTAGACAATCTGATGGATGTAAACATGCCATTACGAACATTTCAACCGATTTGAAAGCCGATATTCTCCTTTTTGCCTGCATCTGTTTAGAAATTGTCAAAAAAGTATGCAGAATTAGATAGAAGCAGTTCCTGGTGGCAATGTTTCCATTAACAACTATCATTGGATTACCTTTATGCTTAGAACATTTGAGAAACATGATTCTCAGACACGTACCAAGCTGATCATAAAAAAGCTATACAAATCATCTAAATTTGTACAGCACTTTCTTCACATACACTTAAAAAATGTAACGCTGGAAATGGAAACCCAACTAACCTAATACAGTTAAGTGAGATTTGCTGACATAATACATTTAATAAAAGTCAACGTTGCACTTTTTTCAGTTTGAAATGAAACCCAAATGCAGCAACAATCAAAAACAAAGGAAGAACAAAAGGAAAAGGCACACGTTTAGAGACATGCATTTAGGAAAAGACTTTGCAAAATGTGAAAGTTTGCAGAGTGATTTACATTAAAATGCCTGATTATGAAAGTGTGTTTTTCAATTTAGAGGACATTATACTCCATCTCTGTGAATGGGACCAAGGTACCCCTCAAAAACACGCCTGTTTACTATCCTGGCTCCTGATTGGTGGAATGAGCTCCCCATTGACATCAGGACAGCAGAAACTCATATCTTCCACACTTTAAAGAGTTAGCCTTGAAACTAATTCACCAGCACTTACCATGGTATGACTCGCTTGAGGCGAATATATCTGCACTTTCCTTGTTGTTCGGAGATTGAATCTCGATGGTTTTTGCACTTATTGCAATGTAATAAAGTTGCTTTGGATAGAAGTGTCAGCTAAATGAAATGTAATGTAATAATATCATACTTCTATGGTTTGTTAGCTGTAATTGGCCTTTCATAAGATAAGATAAGATGTACTTTATTTATCTCAACTTGGGAAATGTTTGCGTTGCAGCTGCATAAAAAGCAAGGCATTGCACATCAGACCATTTAAAGGGACCTATCATGCAAAATGCACTTTTTGATGTCTTGTATACATCACCATGTGTCCCCGGTGTGTCAGGGAACTCACGCAGCGTCAGAAAATAAACCCCTCTCTCTTCTCCTCCGTACCCAAATCTCTAAAAACGGGGGAAGAACGGAGCTGATCCAGATTTGCGTCCGATATGACGTCAAATCGGCGGCGGAACCAATCAGAAATGTTGCTATCAGAAACAATGCCCGACTGTTTTGGACGTAATATGGTCGGTGTTTACATTAGCATCGCTAATACTCAGAGCTAACCTGTACTGGAGAGCATGTGTGTGAAGAAGCAGGAAGTAGAAAGGAACTCACCTTGTGGTATAACCGGCAAGAGAGAAAGCCTTTGAGCTCCAGACTGTTTCAGAGATAATCCTTGATCTAATAATCCTTGCCTTTCATCCCCGCAGCATTTTAGACAGTATCTGACAGGTCCATCATGAGCCGGCATAAGCTCCGCCCCCTCTTATTTTATTTTTTTTATTTAAAAAAAAAACAGCTTTATTGTTTTATTATATTTTTGCCTTTATTTATACAGGTGAAAATCTCATTGAGACAAAGGGTCTCACCCTCAAGAGAGACCTGTTTATACCCAGAATCAGCACTTTAGAAACAGGAAGTGAAATAGAGGGATATGAGGCGTGGCTAGATGCTGTTTGGTATTTTGAGCAGAACACTTCATAGACATGTTTTTTATACTTTTTTTATATATCTGAGACCTATGCTATTGCCTAAAAACAGAATGATATGTGAGCTTTAAAAGAGAAGAAATAAACCATTTTCAAATGTAAACATCTCAAAATAGAAATAAAACAGCATTCAAAAAGTAGAAAAATATAAAACTTGATAAACCAATTTACAGTGAACAAAATATAAAGCAGGATATTAGTAGTGTATATTTGATGGACAGTATTCAGAGTATATCTTCCACTGTCATTATGTATCTATTTTAGTTTTAAAGTTGCCTTGTGTACAAACTGCTGTGACGGATGTGTATTTCCCCAAATTGGGATCAATAAAGTGTATCTAATGTCATGTCTGTGTTTCGACTTTATATGACCCTGAGAAAGAGTGTGTGTGTCTCACCTCCATCTCTCCCTCGGTCCCCTGGAGAGGCTTTTGTCCTTATCCTTTCAAATGTAAATGTGATAGAGAGCGAGGGACATCCCGATTTAAACGGTAATTTAACTCAATCACAGAGGAGCAGTGTGAATATTTAATTCCCCTACTCACTGTGTAGTGCTAATCCTGTCTGAATGGGGATTTAACTCCATTAATTCTAGTGGTGTTACCCCCAAAATATCCGTCTATACCAGAGGGAGTTTCTCCGACTGGGCTCTGGTTTCAAACAGAGGGTGAAAACAGGAGAAAAATAAAGAGCTTTTTAAACATTAAAGCATGGAAACATGTCTCAGTAGAGACACTACATACTGTTATACACCTGAACATCAGCAGGAGAGGACTCTTTAAAGTAGAGACACTACATATTGATATACACCTGAACATCAGCAGGAGAGGACTCTTTAAAGTAGAGACACTACATACTGATATACACCTGAACATCAGCAGGAGAGGACTCTTTAAAGTATAGACACTACATACTGATATACCAACACACTCTCACTCCCTAAGCGTCCACTAGCGACGTTTGGTCAGTGTCCGTGGCGTCCAATTGTGACGCTCCTAGGCTCCTTCAGCGTCATAAAGGGACGCAAATAGCTTTCAACTGATTGCAATGTATTCCCATCTGCGTCGGGATTTGACGCTCATGGAAGCACGGCATTCGTTTATGTCGGCTGCCCTTAAAGGTAATGTGAGCGCCAATTCCCAGGAGTAAAGGATGGCCGAAGACACTACACTACCCAGAATCCCCAGCTATCGTTTGGACTACACCATGTGCTCTTGACAAACCCCTGATAGTCCTCAAGCTCTGTGATTGGAGAGTGTGCTCCGAGGGTTAAGCCGATTCTCGAACAGCACTTGAAATGGGATGGAACCACAGCAGACTGTCCAAAACTGGATTTCAACGGGTCCACCGCGTCCCCCCTCCCCCACCCCGTCCCCAGAACTACACATGCTGGCTATTCTGTTTCGCAACATGTTCTCTATGGCACGTCTCTACTGGGAGTTGTAGTTTTAAAAGACGTTTTCGTATTTCCCATAATAAGAAGTTGCCAGTATTAAACTGTGTACATCCCTGGAGGTTTAGGGGACCGGAAACACTCACATTTTAAACATATAATTAATAAATGGGTGAAAATTGCTTGTGCCCATTATGGGCAGTATTAATATATATACCCACATGCCAGCTAAGGTCAGAAGCGCTTTATTTAACAGCTGGTCTTATGTCTGTGACCCCTGTTGTTCATTGGTAACATTACATTACATCACATTAATTGATGAGCCTGAAACATGCACTTGTCAAGGTTCAGAGGCACATTGTGAAAATATGGCAGTAGCCATCGATCAGCTTAAGATAAGATTTACTTTATTGATCCCAAGTTGGAACATTTGCGTTACATCAGCATGTGTAACAGTTAAATATGCAGTTGTGTTTATTTGAAAATCATTTAGTATAATTACACAAATTCTGTGTTTTATATTCAACAATTCTGTGTTCTTTATTTATTGATTGTTCAATACCTGACAAGGCCGGAGATGAAATATCTACATACATCTTATAAGAGTATAATACATTATGTATAATATCAGTTAAAATAAGTGCTTCAACATAGTTAACATTGCTGGAGGTATGCACAAATATTGATAGATGTCTTGTAATGCACTATTGAGGAACCTGCAACCCAAGTTTTTCATTCAGTGCAGAACTACACCATAGTTGTGTAGGCCTATATGATATGTCAATAAACCTTAGAAAATCTTGAAATCTTGAAAGGGATGTGCAAAATAGTCATTACATACAGTCTTTAATTAACTATTAGTAGAGAATAACGAGTAATGAATATACTTTATAGGGATCGTATTAATATCTAATAATAAAAATATTGAAATTCAATAACATGCTTTAACCACCAGGTGTCCCTTTATATCAGCTGTGCACCTTTATGGTGTAAATACAGCCTATCTACCAATTGGATCAAATATAAAAGTGAGCCGAATTAGTGTTGATACTGCAAGGAGACGTATTGTGTGAAAAGAAATGTAAGATGTTGTTTAATGGCTGATATATTTATGATCCACGTCACGTTTTCAGTTCCTCATGTTTGTCTTCTCATCAGGGCTCTATAAATACAGAACTACGGCAGATATGTAATATGTAATGCAGCCGAACCGTGTATTACAATGCCGTTATGTGATGACTTTCAAAGAGAAAAGCAAGCACACTCGGAATAAGGTATTATTATTATTTTTAAAAAATGTTTTCGGTCTGTTTCCGGTATTTGTTAATGACGATGTGCTCTGAGATGTGAGACTGGAATTGCACAGGGGGGAAATAACGTAGGCTTTCTTTAGATGCGGATTTTGTTAAACTAATATGTTTAGGCTGTGGACCAACACTATACATTGACGGGGAAGGGGGTAGCAATAAAGATAACACCATTAAACAGTACAGAAATAATATCGATAGCAGCGTCCCTAGCAACCACCTTGGTAACAATGAAAACGTCGCGATTTCCTGAAGTAATCTTCGTAATAACTAGCAAACTAAAGATCATGTACATCCACTGCACACATAATCTGAAATAACAACTCATATGTCTCGCATCAAATGACATCAAAACGCATTTTAATGGCCAAACTAACTTTAAAATAGGCATTTTCTACCGAGAATAAAACGAATTTCGGCCATGTTTTCTTTTTCTGCAGGGAGAAATTTGAAGATCACGTGACATAGACGCCAGCCATCGGAATGAAGGGTGAAAAAAACGGGGTTTGTCAAACAGAGCACATGGTGTAGTCCAAACGATAGCTGGGGATTCTGGGTAGTGTAGTGTCTTCTGCCATCCTTTACTCCGAAAACATATTTGTTTCTCCGAATCGAAGGGGAAAAATACAAAAGCATTGCACACAATTTAAACCAATCAATGTTGTGTAATTAACAAGGATAATCTGGTGTTTTTTAGTCGATGAGTAGTGCAGATATCACTGTAAAATCAATCGACAGTAAGAGGAATACTTACTTCCGGGTGTAAAATTCTCCGTTATCCAATGGGAATGGACGCTCACATTGCCTTTAAGGGCAGCCGGCATAAACGAATGCCGTGCTTCCACGAGCGTCAAATCCCGACGCAGATGGGAATACATTGCAATCAGTTGAAAGCTATTTGCGTCCCTTTATGACGCTGAAGGAGCCTAGGAGCGTCACAACTGGACGTCACGGACACTGACCAAACGTCGCTATTGGACGCTTAGGGAGTGAGAGTGTGTTGGATATACACCTGAACATCAGCAGGAGAGGACTCTTTAAAGTAGAGACACTACACGCTGATATACACCTGAACATCAGCAGGAGAGGACTCTTTAAAGTAGAGACACTACATACTGATATACACCTGAACATCAGCAGGAGAGGACTCTTTAAAGTAGAGACACTACACGCTGATATACACCTGAACATCAGCAAGAGAGGACTCTTTAAAGTAGAGACACTACATACTGATATACACCTGAACATCAGCAGGAGAGGACTCTTTAAAGTAGAGACACTACATACTGATATACACCTGAACATCAGCAGGAGATGACTCTTTAAAGTAGAGACACTACATACTGATATACACCTGAACATCAGCAGGAGAGGACTCTTTAAAGTAGAGACGCTACATACTGATATACACCTGAACATCAGCAGGAGAGGACTCTTTAAAGTAGAGACACTACATACTGATATACACATGAACATCAGCAGGAGAGGACTCTTTAAAGTAGAGACACTACATACTGATATACACCTGAACATCAGCAGGAGATGACTCTTTAAAGTAGAGATGCTACATACTGATATACACCTGAACATCAGCAGGAGAGTACTCTTTAAAGTAGAGACGCTACATACTGATATACACCTGAACATCAGCAGGAGAGGACTCTTTAAAGTAGAGACACTACATACTGATATACACCTGAACATCAGCAGGAGATGACTCTTTAAAGTAGAGATGCTACATACTGATATACACCTGAACATCAGCAGGAGAGGACTCTTTAAAGTAGAGACACTACACGCTGATATACACCTGAACATCAGCAGGAGAGGACTCTTTAAAGTAGAGACACTACATACTGATATACACCTGAACATCAGCAGGAGAGGACTCTTTAAAGTAGAGACACTACATACTGATATACACCTGAACATCAGCAGGAGAGGACTCTTTAAAGTAGAGACACTACATACTGATATACACCTGAACATCAGCAGGAGAGGACTCTTTAAAGTAGAGACACTACATACTGATATACACCTGAACATCAGCAGGAGATGACTCTTTAAAGTAGAGACACTACATACTGATATACACCTGAACATCAGCAGGAGAGGACTCTTTAAAGTAGAGACGCTACATACTGATATACACCTGAACATCAGCAGGAGAGGACTCTTTAAAGTAGAGACACTACATACTGATATACACATGAACATCAGCAGGAGAGGACTCTTTAAAGTAGAGACACTACATACTGATATACACCTGAACATCAGCAGGAGATGACTCTTTAAAGTAGAGACGCTAAATACTGATATACACCTGAACATCAGCAGGAGAGGACTCTTTAAAGTAGAGACGCTACATACTGATATACACCTGAACATCAGCAGGAGAGGACTCTTTAAAGTAGAGACACTACATACTGATATACACCTGAACATCAGCAGGAGAGGACTCTTTAAAGTAGAGACACTACATACTGATATACACCTGAACATCAGCAGGAGATGACTCTTTAAAGTAGAGATGCTACATACTGATATACACCTGAACATCAGCAGGATAGGACTCTTTAAAGTAGAGACACTACATACTGATATACACCTGAACATCAGCAGGAGAGGACTCTTTAAAGTAGAGACACTACATACTGATATACACATGAACATCAGCAGGAGAGGACTCTTTAAAGTAGAGACACTACGTACTGATATACACCTGAACATCAGCAGGAGAGGACTCTTTAAAGTAGAGACACTACATACTGATATACACCTGAACATCAGCAGGAGAGGACTCTTTAAAGTAGAGACACTACATACTGATATACACCTGAACATCAGCAGGAGAGGACTCTTTAAAGTAGAGACACTACATACTGATATACACCTGAACATCAGCAGGAGAGGACTCTTTAAAGTAGAGACACTACATACTGATATACACCTGAACATCAGCAGGAGAGGACTCTTTAAAGTAGAGATGCTACATACTGATATACACCTGAACATCAGCAGGAGAGGACTCTTTAAAGTAGAGACACTACATACTGATATACACCTGAACATCAGCCGAATCTGGCCCTTTTGAAACACACACACACACACAGTATCATATTTGTGTTCCCAAATTGTTCACCCTGTAACTTAACAGGTCATTTAGGCAACATTTGAACCCCCCCCTCCCACACACACACACACACACACACACACACACACACACACCATGTATACATCACTTCAGGGGACATTACATTGACTTACATGCATTTCCTGGAGACTTATTCTAACCTTAACCATAACCAACACATGCCTAACCCTAACCCTAAACCTAACCAAGTCTTCACCCTAAAAGTAATGATTCCCCTTATGGGGACCTCCAATTTGTCCCCATAAGGGAAGCCAGTCCCCACACGTAACTGTGTAAACAGATGTAGGTCCCCACAAGTATAGTAATGCTAGACCACACACACACACACACACACACACACACACAAGGACTGTACATTTTCTATAAAAGCCACAGACGGCCTCTATAATTTGATAGGCATTTGGCAGAACACACGCAAACACACGCGTTCCTCAAAGATGTCCCTGTAATTTCATAGCGTGATGTTGATCTCACACACACACACACACACACACCAAGTGGGCCTCGGTGACAATGGTCAGGGACTCTCCATCCAAACATGTGGGAAGTGAGGAATGTCTGTGAATTAGACACTGTATGGAGTGTGTGTGTGTGTGTGTGTGTGTGTGTGTGTGTGTGTGTGTGTGTGTGTGTGTGTGTGTGTGTGTGTGTGTGTGTGTGTGTGTGTGTGTGTGTGTGTGTGTGTGTGTGTGTGTGTGTGTGTGTGTGTGTGTGTGTGTGTGTGTGTGTGTGTGTTTGCTTTTTTATTTCAGTGTTCTCCATCCTGAGTGCAAAAGCAATAAAGAAAAATAGCAATACATTGTTATCTCTCAAAACATTAACGCCACAATCCAAAATCAACTCTTCCTTTAACATTCAAGACAGAAGGAGAATATCGACTGGGTTTTGATAAACTTAAATCACTTGAATCCTCATTTGTTGCCACATTTGTACAAGTCCTTTTATGAATGTAAATCCACCTTAAACTCTCCTTTCTATTCTCTAAAAACGATTAATTATTTAACATCTGGTGTGAAAACTCATTTCTGAATTCTCAGTTTCATTGACATCTGTTGGTTTTCATACGAATATCAGTTTCATATAAAACCCATGAACTTCAAACTGAAACTGGTTATTACAGCAGATAAAACCCATGTTTAGAGCGCCTTAAGATGCTCTCAGCTGTGTTAAAGTGGTCAAAAGGAAACTCCTTTAAGACTTAATGTTCATAAAAGGGATTTTTTAACCATCTTAAGTTGCTTTCAGATGCTTAAGCGGGGAAATCTTGAACAAAACGCTGTGACCAAGTCCCTTCTGATTGGCTTGCTCATCAAAGATTTGTCTCCTTTCGTTGCCGCTTTTAAAAAGTAAATAGAATTTTCCACATCAACATGCAAAATTACCTCAACAATTACGATTTGAAGTCAGCGGCAAATTCGACGTCTCTGCGGGAGAGTTTCAGGGGTCAGAGGTTTCTGATCTGAGGCTGAATGGACTGTTCAGGCTCCGTTGGAAAACAAGACTCTATTGTGTCCTGGAAGTGGATCCTCAAAGGACCTTTGACCTGTCAAGGATTTAAGATCATTGGCCAGTGACCCCTCCCCTTCTTCCCATCCCCTCAACACCGAGCTCACCCTTTCACCCCCAAATCTGCTAACTCTCCAACCCAGAGGCTGGCTTAAGTCCTGACAAGGAAGCAGCTCAGGACGGAGACTGTGTCCACACTGGATTAGGTATTCATGCAGATTCCCTAATCAGACACTAATGATGCTCACTTCCTACCATAAAAATGGCGTTTGGTTGGTTTGTGCTGCAGGGGGGAAAGAACATCCAATTACATTAAATCTGTAGGTTTTAAAATACTAAACCCTGAATTGGCCAAAAAACTTGAAATGAAATTCAAAATCTTCGACTTCCTGTTCGTTTTCCAGACCCGCTCCGATGTACTTTTTTTATTGACTCATCATGTTACATATTCCCACCAAATATCATACATGTAGGACATTTGCCAATGTAGTTATAGGTGGCGCTGTTGAGCAATTTAGCCCATTCCCACAAACCCAATTTTACAAAAAGTTTTAACCACGTTTGAAATTTCTGCCACAGTTTTTTTGGGACATGTTTAGGCACTCAGTTCTGCAATCCATTAGTGAACACAATTTCAATATGAATAAATGCTTTGTTCTGCAGGGGGAAATCCAAAGTTAAATTGTAAATGAAATCTAGAACTGATCAAAAAACTGCTTCAAATTCAAAATGGCCGACTTCATCTTCGGTTGTCGACTCATCATGTTACATATTCTCATTGCATACATTTAGGACATTTGCTTATATAGTTCTAGGTGGCGCTGTTGAGCCATTTCGCCACGCAAACCATTTTAACAAAGCTTTTCACTATTCACATCTTAGACTGCACTGTAACTTTTATCCATGTATTTTTTTCTTTTAATGTTTATTTTATTATCTTTTCTTTTTAATGACTGATTTTAAATGCCATTTTCTTAATGTCTTTCGTTTTTTGTAAAGCACTTTGAATTGCCTTGTGTTGAAAGGTGCTATATAAATAAACTTGCCTTGCCTTGCCTTGCCTTTAACCAGGTTTTAATTTTCTGCCAAAAGAAATGTCATTTTTGAACATGTTTAGGACCTCAGTTTTGCAATTCATTAGGGAAAATATGAATAATATTAAATATGACTTGGATTCCAATAGGGTCCTATGGCTTGGCCTCTTACAAAACTATAAAGGCTTAATGTTGGTCACAAGATTTCCAAACGGTTGAGATGAATTGAGTTCCTGTCCTTAAAGCGGCCAGACTGGAAGTCCTCAGGCCGAACTAGAGGAATGTGTGACCCATTGATTGCTCCAACAAGCTGTGACTTTCCCCATGTGGTTTCTTTAAAAGTGCATCCACAGCAAGACGTCTTCTTCTCACCATTTCAGCGCTCCCATCAGACTCAACCAGCATCTGCATTATCCGAAAACAGCTTTTACCCTACAGGACCCATTCACATTGTAATTTGGTTTGAATTGGTTTCATGTTGTGCTCGTTGAGAGATGCTTCACCAGGTGAGACATAACCAACTGTTCTACTGTGGACAAGTCATCAAGCTCGATTATGAAGTTGTAAGCCAACGGCACTTGAGTGGTGCAGAAATGAGTCCTAAAACCTTAAAATCTGTCAATAGTTCACCACTTCTCGTTCCTTTGCAGAAGTAGAGGGTTTTTTTAAACGTGTTTTAGGTTATAAGCTTAAAATAAGATCTGAGGTTTGTTTTGCGACATGTAATACATCAGTAAATACCCCACTGGTGAATACAAAGAAACTGCAGTTGTATACACATTTTTAAATGAGAAGACTACACGTCCTCATGCCCAACGTTAGCCTTCTAGCTTAGCGGAGGTGACGTGAAGTCACGTGCAATGGAAAAATCGCTTTGGATTGTGCCGAGGGAGCCCTATGCAATGCTAACTTCCAGATCGGCCTAAAAAAATACGTCAAAAAATCCTGCACCACTCCAGTCAGTCTGGTTATCAAATTAATTCAAATCCTGTATCTGAGATAAAAAAAATATATAGTCTGTGATCGTTTGGGTCTTCCTTTTCAACTTATCGTGCATTTTTTGTTTGCTTAAAGACTGTGTTGAGTCGTGCTTTGGGGTTTTACGTCCTTGTACTGTGACACATTCAGTATTTCTAATTATTGTATTTGTTTTACAGTGATGACAGCGTGACCGCCCCTCTGGTTCCTCTCCAGAAGAGCCACAACCTCAGTGCTGGCACGTGGATCTGGACATCAAGAGGAAACACCGCCTTTGTTTTGGCCGACTTTGCTTGGGAACCTAATGGTCTCCGGTTCAAGCCCCGATCAGACCAAAAAACAGAGAGAAGACTCTGCTGGAGCCAGTTCACATCGGGTTGTCGTATAACCTCTGGATAATGTCCGTAGAATCACGTTCAAACAATGTCAAGAGTTTCCCTTTCACACATTGTGCACACAACAGGAGAAAGTCCATGTCATCCAACCCCAATAGAAGTGATTAGTTAAGAAGTAAATTCAGTTTCCCCCCCCTTTAGTCTCTTTTTCACACACACACACACGCGCGCGCACACACACACACACACACACACACACACACACTTAAATGCACAGTAAGTAAAAGTTATGTGAGCATCTGTCGCCACCATTAGTCTTGCTGTCACACATAAGGATCCCACTGTGTGATGATTGACCCAACACACACACACACACACACACACGCACACACACACCTGTTGTCACGCTGTGCAAACACACAGTCAGACACCAGTTTAACCTGAATCTGAAACCCTCACCTGTCCTCTGCTTCTGCCGCGCAAATCAGCGCCTGTCAAACATCTCGCAAAATTCACGTGCAGATCTAAATCTTTAAATCAAGTTGTGTTTGCATTGTGTGTGTAGCCTGCATGCTGGTCTGTTCAGAAGTGTGTGTTGGCATCTGTGTCAGTTGTGCATGTGTGTGTTTCTGTGTGGATCGTCCAGTTGCTGTGTTGTGCAGCTGTGAACAGTATGGGTGATTTCTGTAAGAATGTATTCATCTATACGGTCAGATGCCAGCTTGGAGAGTCCCATTGTTGAGTAACCAAAGATGTATGATAGGAATGTATAGTGGCACTGCTGCATGCTAACCTGCATATGGAGGGCCATTTGGACAGTTAGCATAAAATGCATTAGTGCAGAGAAGATTTGAAAAATAGCTTGGCTGATTTGGACAATTTTGCAGTGGCTTTGGAGGTTACTGAGGTTGTTGAATACATTTCTGACATTTTGAGAGTCCAAAAGGTCCGTTTTAACCAGACACTGGCCATATGTATACTGCTGGTGGGCTCAGTTTGATGCATTTTGGGTCGATTTTAAAGTTTAAGGGGACACAAAACTGCAATTTTTTATCCTTGGAAGATTAGAAATTGATTCAACATCCTCAATATACCTAACCAACTACTCCAACATTCCTTTAGCTACTGTCTGCATATGCTCATATGCTAATGTTAGCATCCGGCAGTTTCTATGTGCTGGAGATACTGTACAATTCTAATATAAAACTTTGGGGTCTCAATGCATATTCTCACCCATAGTGTTTTTGTATGCATGTGTGTGTGTGTGTGTGTGTGTGTGTGTGTGTGTGTGTGTGTGTGTGTGTGTGTGTGTGTGTGTGTGTGTGTGTGTGTGTGTGTGTGTGTGTGTGTGTGTGTGTGTGTGTGTGTGTGTGTGTGTGTGTGTGTGTGTGTGTGTGTGTGTGTGTGTGTGTGTGTGTGTGTGTGTGTGTGTGTGTGTGTGTGTGTGTGTGTGTGTGTGTGTGTGTGTGTGTGTGTGTTGCAGCTGTGCAGTTGCAGCGACCGTTGAAGATGTTGCTGTTGCTGTCAGAAGATGAACTTGAGCCATTTGGCTTTTTTGACAAATGGCGAGCTGCCGACACCGAGATGAAGCAGCGAGGACACCGGGGTTTTTGTCCCGCCTGAAACCAAAAATACACTCAATGTATGACCCTAACTGAAACAATATAACAAACCCCCTCATTCATTTCAAGCCAAACTATGATGTTGCTAAACCTGACTGAGGAGTTCTGTTCACATACGTTTCCCTCCTAAATGAGACATTTGGTACGAGACAGGCTTGAAACAATGCATGAGTCATTTGGCGGCCATGACATAAATCCAAAGTCTCATCAGTTTTAATTCTTATTTTCAATTATTTTTCGCAGAGTCTTTGTAGCCGCTGAGGCACTAGCCAGCGAATCTTTAAATTATCCAAAATTCCAGACAGAAACGTCTTTTGGTGCATTTTATTCCATAACAAAAGAAGTGAAGGATTCACATATATTCTTGTCTTGCAGCCTTTCTTATGGCATTCCTCGTCTTACCTTGGTAAAAAAGCATGTACCTATACTGGTGCACTATTCCCACTGCATTTATCCAAACCAGAGACAGAAGAATTACTCAGATCTGGTACTTGAGTAAAAGTAGAAGTACTCAGATCTTGTACTTGAGTAAAAGTAGAAGTACTCAGGTCTTGTACTTGAGTAAAAGTAGAAGTACTCAGATCTTGTATTGAGTAAAAGTAGAAGTACTCAGATCTTGTACTTGAGTCAAAGTAGAAGTACTCAGATCTTGTACTTGAGTCAAAGTAGAAGTACTCAGATCTGGTACTTGAGTAAAAGTAGAAGTACTCAGATCTGGTACTTGAGTAAAAGTAGAAGTACTCAGATCTTGTACTTGAGTCAAAGTAGAAGTACTCTGATCTTGTATTGAGTAAAAGTAGAAGTCCTCAGACCTTGTACTTGAGTAAAAGTAGAAGTACTCAGATCTGGTACTTGAGTAAAGGTAGAAGTACTCAGATCTTGTACTTGAGTCAAAGTAGAAGTACTCTGATCGTGTGCTTGAGTAAAAGTAGAAGTACTCAGATTGTGTACTTGAGTAAAAGTAGAAGTACTCAGATCTTGTACTTGAGTAAAAGTAGAAGTACCAGAGTGTAGGAATACTCTGTCACAGTGAAAGTCCTGCATTCAAAATGTTCCTCAAGTGAAAGTAGAAAGTATTCTCATCAAAATATAGTAGCGACAGTAAAAGCAGTCATTGTGCAGATTGGTCCATTTCAGAATAATATATATGATATGTTTTATAATGATTGATCATGAAAGTGTTCTCAAAGCTGGTGGAGGTGCAGCTAGTCTGAAGTACTTTGTAGACTGCAGGGTAGCTGGTGGAGGTGCAGCTAGTCTGAAGTACTTTGTAGACTGCAGGGTAGCTGGTGAAGGTGCAGCTAGTCTGAAGTACTTTGTAGACTGCAGGGTAGCTGGTGAAGGTGCAGCTAGTCTGAAGTACTTTGTAGACTGCAGGGTAGCTGGTGGAGGTGCAGCTAGTCTGAAGTACTTTGTAGACTGCAGGGTAGCTGGTGAAGGTGCAGCTAGTCTGAAGTACTTTGTAGACTGCAGGGTAGCTGGTGGAGGTGCAGCTAGTCTGAAGTACTTTGTAGACTGCAGGGTAACTGGTGGAGGTGCAGCTAGTCTGAAGTACTTTGTAGACTGCAGGGTAGCTGGTGGATTTACTCCAGGTGGAACTAAAGTCTGATTCAACACTTGGTTATATTTCACATCATTCATCCAGATCTGTGAAGTAACTAAAGGTGTTAAATACATGTAGTGGAGTAAAAGTAAACAGTAGCATAAAATGGTACTTACGTACAGTACTACTCAGTTACTTTTCACCTCTGTCCAAAACTGACGGGAATGTGAAAAGATTAAAAAAGCTGTTACGCAAGTAAAGTTAAGGAGACACGTCGAGTCCAACTTGAGGAACAGGAGCGTTGTTAAAGTACAATGTATCTTTGTTTGTGTGTCCATCTGTACCCCATACATCATACTGTCAGAGACATCCACATTGCATAACTGTGTGTGTGTGTGTGTGTGTGTGTGTGTGTGTGTGTGTGTGTGTGTGTGTGTGTTGTGTGTGTGTGTGTGTGTGTGTGTGTGTGTGTGTGTGTGTGTGTGTGTGTGTGTGTGTGTGTGTGTGTGTGTGTGTGTGTGTGTGTGTGTGTGAAATGCCATTCTAAAGGACAAGGTATGAAGTACTTAAGGTATACATTGAGGTACTTGTACTTTACTTCAGTATTTTCTCATTATACTACTTTATGCGTTTTACTCCACTACATTTTTTTACATATGTATTTACTTGTTACTTAGCAGATTTGGTTTATTAATACAAACAATAATCCATATATTTTTATATTGTAAGCTACCCAGTAGTCTATAAAGTAGTTCACCACACCTTTACACATCAGTGCACCCGTAATATTAATAAATAATTTCAAAATATCTGGTTCTTAAAATGGCCGTTAACAAGTACTTTGACTTTAGTATTTTTTAAATAGTTTTTTACTTTTACTTAAGTACAATTTTGAATGCGTGTCGACATGTCAATGTGTCCTTGGGCAAAGACAAGATAGTGTGTAAACTACAAATAGAAATAAAACAAAATAAGATACAACAAAAGTCAATACAAATACATAAAACAATAAAATAAAGTACCATAAAATAAATCAATAAAATGCCAGCTCTAACTAAAGGTCTTCGACTTAAATGTTTGGACGCTCTCTTCCTCTCTGATAAAAACAGAAAAGAAGAAACCAAGATATTTAATTGTACATTTCTCTGGAACTAACTTCCTGCGGTCGCATTGTTCTGTTTTCTTACATAATAAACTAAAATCAACTTATTGATATTTACTTTCACTTGGATTCAATATTGAGGTAATCCAAAAGGTTAGAGCTAGGCTAGGGTTAGTTCCTGATTACATTTTTTAAGTTGACCTCCTAACCCTGGTGGTCATATTTGGTAATAGGGTGTTATGATATAGAAAATAACTCCCTCATGGTTCCCAATAATCAGAACATTGTATTGTTGCTGACAGAGATGGCAAAAGTACACACATACTCAAGTAGAAGTACAGATACTCGTGTTTAAAAATACTCTTGTGAAAGTAGAAGTACTGACTAAACTTCTTTACTCAAGTCAAAGTAAAGAGGCTTTGAAGTGTACTTCAGTAAAAAGTACCCATAGCAAGCAGCTGTTTTAAAGAGTACCTGACCTCCCTTTATATTAATAGAACAATAATGTCATTGTTAGCTAATGAATGTTTCCATGCTGAACAACGCCAACATGACAACGTTTCCATTGGTCCCTCTTCTTTAGAGAAGACCAGGAAGTGATGGATACACGGATCGTGTTCCAACCAATAGGCACGCAGTGACTCTAAAGAATAATGATCACGCACCAGACACACATTCAGACTAAAGGAACCAGCTGTTTGGGAAATGAGAGAAGTAGAAAGTACAGGTATTTGAGTTCAACATGTATGAAGTAGAAAGTACAGGTATTTGAGTTCAACATGAGAGAAGTAGAAAGTACAGGTATTTGAGTTCAACATGTAAGAAGTAGAAAGTACAGGTATTTGAGTTCAACATGTAAGAAGTAGAAAGTACAGGTATTTGAGTTCAACATGTGAGAAGTAGAAAGTACAGGTATTTGAGTTCAACATGTAAGAAGTAGAAAGTACAGGTATTTGAGTTCAACATGTAAGAAGTAGAAAGTACAGGTATTTGAGTTCAACATGTAAGAAGTAGAAAGTACAGGTATTTGAGTTCAACATGTAAGAAGTAGAAAGTACAGGTATTTGTGTTCAACATGTGAGAAGTAGAAAGTACAGGTATTTGAGTTCAACATGTGAGAAGTAGAAAGTACAGGTATTTGTGTTCAACATGTAAGAGTAGAAAGTACAGGTATTTGGGTTCAACATGTGAGAAGTAGAAAGTACAGGTATTTGGGTTCAACATGTGAGAAGTAGAAAGTACAGGTATTTGTGTTCAACATGTAAGAGTAGAAAGTACAGGTATTTGAGTTCAACATGAGAGAAGTAGAAAGTACAGGTATTTGGGTTCAACATGTAAGAAGTAGAAAGTACAGGTATTTGTGTTCAACATGTAAGAAGTAGAAAGTACAGGTATTTGTGTTCAACATGTGAGAAGTAGAAAGTACAGTTATTTGGTTTCAACATGTGAGAAGTAGAAAGTACAGGTATTTGGGTTCAACATGTGAGAAGTAGAAAGTACAGGTATTTGGTTTCAACATGTGAGAAGTAGAAAGTACAGTTATTTGGTTTCAACATGTGAGAAGTAGAAAGTACAGGTATTTGGGTTCAACATGTGAGAAGTAGAAAGTACAGGTATTTGGGTTCAACATGTAAGAAGTAGAAAGTACAGGTATTTGTGTTCAACATGTAAGAAGTAGAAAGTACAGATATTTGAGTTCAACATGTAAGAAGTAGAAAGTTCAGGTATTTGTGTTCAACATGTAAGAAGTAGAAAGTACAGGTATTTGAGTTCAACATGAGAGAAGTAGAAAATACAGGTATTTGAGTTCAACATGTGAGAAGTAGAAAGTACAGGTATTTGGGTTCAACATGTAAGAAGTAGAAAGTACAGGTATTTGGGTTCAACATGTAAGAAGTAGAAAGTACAGGTATTTGAGTTCAACATGTGAGAAGTAGAAAGTACAGGTATTTGGGTTCAACATGTGAGAAGTAGAAAGTATAGGTATTTGAGAAGTCAAAGTAAAATGTCGTCAGAAAAATAAGTAGTGGAGTAAAGTACTGATACCAGACAAATGTACTTAAGTACAGTAACAAAGTATTGGTACTCCACTACTTCCCACCTGAGTAATTATCAGCACATTGTAATGTTGCTGATCTGTAAACCTCTTCAGGAATACTGAACGACCCTGTCTTTATCTGACCCTGCAGGAATGCATCGAGGAGGAAGTGTGAGGTTAGAGTGTCGGGTTATTTGATATTCAACTAACTCCTTTCATCTGAGAGTGGAGGCTAGGGAAGATAAGCTGGTTGATTGGGAGGTGTGTTAAATACAAACATTTGAAGAAGGGAGGGGGAACAGGAATTTGGTGGAATTTGGGGAGGATGATTAAAAATCCTGCCTCGAGCAAGAAACAATGGTTTGGGTTGTTGTGGGCACTTTGGTACAAGATAGTATTAATGTAGGAGATAAGATATAAACCAGTGAGTCATGTAGAAGGATTATCAAACAACAAGACAACAGTGTGGTAATAAAGGGGGTTTTCCATTGTGACTTTAGGCCAATATCCAACCCAGTCTCACTGCATTTCGTGTTATAGTCACGAAATGTAATCTATTGATTCGTGTTCACCAACACGATTTCCCAATTATTTTCGTATCACACAGAATGATTTTAAAAGCAATGTCAATAATAACAAATTAGATGGGAAAAAAGTTTTTTAAAAATACAGATTTCAGTATCCTGACACAAAACGATTTTAGAAGCAATGTATTTCTATTGGTAGTATGTTTGGTGACTGCACCAAATAATAACAAATTAGAAAGAAAAAAAGATTAAAAGAATACAGATTTCAGTATTCTGAGGCTCTGAACCCCTATTATTTTCCTCGCGGATGGCAAAAAAAAGTCAGAGATTATACAATTTCAAATAAAAAAAATAATCGTGGCTTGATATTGAGTAAGAATGTTTTTATAAACCCCACAGCTTCCGGTGTTCCAAGACCCGACCGGACAAAAAGACGTGCTGCAGGCACGAAACGTAGCCTACTACCAATCGTTCTGTGTGACACGAAAAAAATGGGAAAATCATGTTGGTGAACACGAATCAATAGATTAGATTTATTTCGTGACTATTACACGAAATGCCGTGAGACTGGGTTGCAAGGTCAGTGAAACCATGCAGCACTGATCTGCTTAAAAGCGGCGGTTGCCAACAAGTGTCTGAATGAGACGACTAAACATCATCATGCCCAACATTAGCCACCTTTAGCTTAGCAGTGGTGACGTGAAGTCATGTGACCGTGCTGTAGTTCCTTTATAGCCCAACATTAGCCTCCTTTAGCTTAGCGGTGGTGACGTGAAGTCATGTGACCGTGCTGTAGTTCCTTTATAGCCCAACATTAGCCTCATTTAGCTTAGCGGTGGTGACGTGAACTCATGTGACCGTGCTGTAGTTCCTTTATAGCTCAACATTAGCCGCCTTTAGCTTAGCAGTGGTGACGTGAAGTCATGTGACCGTGCTGTAGTTCCTTTATAGCCCAACATTAGCCACCTTTAGCTTAGCGGTGGTGGCTTGAAGTCATGTGACCGTGCTATAGTTCCTTTATAGCCCAACATTAGCCGCCTTTAGCTTAGCAGTGGCGATGTGAAGTCATGTGACCGTGCTGTAGTTCCTTTATAGCCCAACATTAGCCGCATTTAGCTTAGCGGTGTTGACGTGAAGTCATGTGACCGTGCTGTAGTTCCTTTATAGCCCAACATTAGCCTCATTTAGCTTAGCGGTGGTGACGTGAAGTCATGTGACCGTGCTGTAGTTCCTTTATAGCCCAACATTAGCCTCGTTTAGCTTAGCGGTGGTGACGTGAAGTCATGTGACCGTGCTGTAGTTCCTTTATAACATAGCTTTTTCCTTCAGAAATCATGAAGTGGTGTTAATATGTGGAGATGATCCTGCTGATGGAGAAATCCCATTGGCTTTTTTCCAGGGAAACAGGGAGATTCTGCCTTCAGAATCTACAATAGTACATCATCACTGTAAACTCGTTGTAGGTATGGTCATCAAAGCAGACAGATGTTGAAGCGACACCCCCGACAACAGCAATATTCAAGAGTATTTTAACATTGGAGTCTATGGAGAGTGACCATTGATGAACTGCAATTGTTGGCACTTTCACTAAGGCCTCGCTGCTGCCCTGAAACTGCCTTTTGGTTTGTTAGCCTCAGATTTGAAAGCAGTGATAAGTCTGCATCAACGCTCGTCTCATTGACATGAATAAAGGATTGCTGTGTGAAAGGGGCCGTTAACATTAACACACGACCCCCATCCGTTAGTTTGTAGTCAACCTTGCTGACTTCCTCAAACACACACACACACACACACACACACACACACACACACACACACACACACACACACACACACACACTGGAAGCCCACTTTCAGTTCTGTATTTAAGTTCCCATCACCCTCAGTTTTATAATAAAAAGAGGTGGGGTGTGTGTGCGTGTGTGTGTGTGTGTGTGTGTGTGTGTGTGTGTGTGTGTGTGTGTGTGTGTGTGTGTGTGTGTGTGTGTGTGTGTGTGTGTGTGTGTGTGTGTGTGTGTGTGTGTGTGTGTGTGTGTGTGTGTGTGTGTGTGTGTGTGTGTGTGTGTGTGTGTGTGTGTGTGTGTGTGTGTGTGTGTGTGTGTGTGTGTGTGTGTGTGTGATGTGGTGAGGGGTCCCTTTCCTGTTAACTGTCATTTTGCAGCAGACACACAGAGGTAAGTGACGAAAGACAAAAGGAAAATAAATGCACAAAACGAGTCAAATGGCTTTGAGCTTCGGCCTTAATTATAACATTAGCATGCAAACAATGGCAATGTAGAGGCGATTTTCTGATGTCAATGGTCCTTAGATGAAGAATTGAATTTAGTATCCCATGATGCATTGCGTGAAGTCAGATGATGAATCAGGAGCTTTATTGCACAAGGTGAACTAAAATATAAAAAAAACATATTTATTATGGTATATTTAGTGTCTCTACTTTAAAGAGTCCTCTCCTGCTGATGTTCAGGTGTATATCAGTATGCAGTGTCTCTACTTTAAAGAGTCCTCTCCTGCTGATGTTCAGGTGTATATCAGTATGTAGTGTCTCTACTTTAAAGAGTCCTCTCCTGCTGATGTTCAGCTGTATATCAGTATGTAGTGTCTCTACTTTAAAGAGTCCTCTCCAGCTGATGTTCAGGTGTATATCAGTATGTAGTGTCTCTACTTTAAAGAGTCCTCTCCTGCTGATGTGCAGGTGTATATCAGTATGTAGTGTCTCTACTTTAAAGAGTCCTCTCCAGCTGATGTTCAGGTGTATATCAGTATGTAGTGTCTCTACTTTAAAGAGTCCTCTCCTGCTGATGTGCAGGTGTATATCAGTATGTAGAGTCTCTACTTTAAAGAGTCCTCTCCTGCTGATGTTCAGGTGTATATCAGTATGTAGTGTCTCTACTTTAAAGAGTCCTCTCCTGCTGATGTTCAGGTGTATATCAGTATGTAGTGTCTCTACTTTAAAGAGTCCTCTCCTGCTGATGTGCAGGTGTATATCAGTATGTAGAGTCTCTACTTTAAAGAGTCCTCTCCTGCTGATGTTCAGGTGTATATCAGTATGTAGTGTCTCTACTTTAAAGAGTCCTCTCCTGCTGATGTTCAGGTGTATATCAGTATGTAGTGTCTCTACTTTAAAGAGTCCTCTCCTGCTGATGTTCAGGTGTATATCAGTATGTAGTGTCTCTACTTTAAAGAGTCCTCTCCTGCTGATGTTCAGGTGTATATCAGTATGTAGTGTCTCTACTTTAAAGAGTCCTCTCCTGCTGATGTTCAGCTGTATATCAGTATGTAGTGTCTCTACTTTAAAGAGTCCTCTCCTGCTGATGTTCAGGTGTATATCAGTATGTAGTGTCTCTACTCATGTCTCCATGATTTACTGTTCAAAAAGCTCTTTATTTTTCTCATACTGCCTGTGCTGCAGCACTTCCTTTCACCCTCTGTCTGAAACCAGAGCCCATTCTGCTCTGATTGGTTATCTGGCCGGCTCTGTTGTGATTGGTCAACCGCTTAGAGATGTCCCGCCCCTTAGCGTAACACGTACAATGTGTTGGAGCGCTGTCCAATAGGAGTGCAAGTGTTACAAAGTGATGTCAATATGGAGTCTAATAAAGTAAAGTTCACAAAGGAGTCCAATGGAGGGGGAGGGAACACAGGCATTTTAGCTTTTTCAGACCATTGACATGCACTAAGACGTATAAAAAACACTAAATGAAAGGGTAAACCCAATAAAGCAGAATAAGGAATCAAATAAAGATCACATCTCCCACATGTAAATGAGTTGAAAGTGTTAAATATAGTTAAATATAACATGCCTTTAAAAAAAAAAAGTGTTTCTAAATAACTTTGGGTCATATATTAATTGTGTGAAAGTGAGTGAACCAGCTGCACTTAGGGCTACCTCAAAGTAGCATTTTGTTTTAAAAGCTCTCGTAAACCTGACGGATGACTTAAACACACAATTGTCTCCATCTGCTCACCTCCCCGAGCATAAATACCTCGGAGAGAAACTCTGCAGGAACTCCTGGAAGCCACAGACGACCCGAACCTGTTAAACTCCACACGTTTCCTCAGAATGCTGCACGTCTTAACAGAGAAACCTTCTGTCCCTTCAATTACCCTGCAGCTTCTGTCCTAAATAACTTTCAAGTTTCAAGGCTTTTAGTGTCATGTGTATAAATGTCAACAGGGCAACATAATAAAACAGAATTGTGCAAGTAAATACAAATAAAATAGAATAGTGCAAGGAGAGTCTATCTACAAGTAATTGGAAAATGATATAATAATTTGTAAGTCGCAAACAGATGTTATGGATGTTCAGGTGTTTAACAGTCTTATGGGTTTAGACCTGCAGGGAATATAGGCTCCTTTTATCTCCTATTTAAATAATTAATGGTATTTAATTTAGCGCTTAAGTGCTCAAAGCGCTGTGATACGCAGAGGGGACTAAGATCTCAGTATGTCCTGTTTTAAAATGTTTTGTATGCTTTATTAAAAGTGGATTCTGGTTGGTTTAGTGACATTTTTGTATCCTTCTGTCTTCAACGATATATGTAGAGAAACTTTATTGATCACTATGTGAAAGAATCTTGGCTATAGCAACAGCAGAAGTTTTTTTTAGAAATAAACAACATTTCAATTTGTACTAATATTATTTAATCTTTTTTCTTTGATACAATTTAAATAAAAGTTATTTAAGTAAATATATGCAGGGGAAGTTGAGGGAATATGTCACAATTCAAACCGTTTCTAAATTAGTTTCTGGGAAATAAAAACAAATCCAGTAAAATGGACAAATACAAATATATTTAGTCAAGAATTCTTTATATCTATCAAGTTTAACGCCATTGATTTCATTGCTTTTCTAGAATATATGTAAAAATCTTCCTTGTACAGAAAGGAAAATGGTCAGCAATCAGTTAAAATAGTCATAATTGTAGTCATAAAATAAAAATAACTGCATGCAGTCATATTCTTCTTTTTCTTCTTAAACGCTCACCAGGTGATTCATACCCAGCAGGTACACACAGAGTTATTTAAAGAGCATCAGAACTGATAGCAACAGAAGTTATGTGACAGGTCGACTCGCGCAAAACCCTCCAATCTGAGCATTTGTTTGGAGCCTCGTCGTAAAATGCAGAGAGGAGGTCTAAAACCCCTGAAGGCCCCTCGTTAGCCCTCATTAGCGCCTGCTTCTCTTTCAGTTTCAGAGATTAAACTGACCGGAGACAGTCCCCTCCTCCTCGCTGTTAAATATCACTTTCACAGGGTTTTTAGAAATGGGTTTATCCATCACGTGTTCCCTGCTTTAGCCTCTTTACAATTAGAAAGAGAACTCCACTAATATCTGTTTTCTTTGGGTGTAAAAGTTTCCAATCTGCATTCATCTCCCAGGATCAATGAGTCAGAGAGTAGTCACGGGATATGGCCGTCTTTTTGAATCATAGGTTTATGAATAATGTCTTAAAATAAGTGTCTACCATCCTTAACTTTAACCCCTTTCAATTGGACAAAACTTCCATTTAACATCTGTCTTTTTTCAATTTGAAAAGTGAAAACGTGTCACAATTCACATGTTAGGTCACGTTTGGAATTTTGTCTGTGTTGGTGTTTTTCTTGTCTTTGGGTTTCCTGTCTTATTGTGTTAAGTGTTCACCCCCGTTTCCTGCCTGTCTGCTTTCTGTCTGTTTCCCTCCCTGATTACCCGATTGTGTTCACCTGTTGTCCTTGTGTTTCTCCTCCCCTGCCCGGCTGTTTCTCGTTGTCATGATTACCCCTTCTTGTATTTAGTCTTGTCTCTGTCTGTGTTCAGTGTTGGGTCATTGTTTGTTGGTGACGGAGTTCACCGGAGAGTGTTCTGTTCTGTATCCTTGGAATAAAGGGTTTCTCAAAGGTTATCTGCATTTGGGTCCTGCTTCCTCCACTCATCCGTGACAAAACGTGCCCTTAGCTCCGGGACAATGGCTCCAAAGTAGTCAAGGTGTTTTGTTAGCTTTTTGAAACATACGTTTATGAATAATGTCTTAAATAGTTGCCTACCATCTTCACCTTGGCCCCTTTTTAATTGGACAAAACTCCCCTTTGGCATCCGATTTTCTTCAGTTTGAAAAGTAAAAAATTGCAATTATTTCCCGGGAAAAATCCCTCAGAAGTAACCGGGTATTTTGAAACATAGGTTTATGAATAATGTCTTAAAATAAGTGCCTACCATCTTAACTTTAACCCTTTTCAATTTGGCGAAACATCCATTTAACATCTGGCTTTCTTCAAATTAGAAAATCGAAAAACTTGCACTTATTTCCGGGAAAATTGCTCCAAAGTAGTCAAGGTATTTTGCTGGCTTTTTGAAACATAGATTTAATAATAATGTCTTAAATAGTTGCCTACCATCTTAACTTTATCCATCTAAGACAATGAGAAAAAATACAAAACGAATCCCTAATTTCTACAACCATAATTTCCAAACGCATTCAGCATTGAGAAAACATGATCTGTGTTCGTTAGACTTTCTGTGATTCTGGATTTAATACATGTTGTTTCTACCATTAAGCTTTCCGCTGTTACATAGAGGAAGCATCTGATAGGATAACAAATCATTTAGGGCTGATGTATTTCTTTTATCTGCTGTAAAGTGTTAAAGAAAATCAGATGGTTTTGAAGTATTATTTGTCTTCTAAGGAAAACGTCACCTCAAATGTTTCCCAACTTGATGGTCATTCTTCAATTCGCCAATTTGTTTTGTGTTTAAGGGCGTTTGAGATGTTCCAGCTTTATTAAACATCCCTTAAAACCACAGCATTTCTCAAGGAGTCAACAATTCAGTAAAGACTTTTTGAAACTATGATTAGACATTTGTACAGCTTTTTTTTTAGTAAGGGTGTCTGACTTGTGGCTTTCCAACCACAACAGTTCTCTTAATGCAAGTTAAGCCGCAGGAATGAGGCAGGTTTGCTCGTGTAAAACGCAAAACAGGATGCAAGAGGAAAGAGCTACCCATCATTTCTGTTCAGAGGTCTCAGACGATTTCAATGCTAAGAATCAGCGGTTCAGATCAGACCAGAGAACCATATATGTCTTATGAAGTGAGATTGCTGCTTTCAATAAAGTCAGTAAACCTTAAGACCTAGGCCTTGAAAACAGAGCAACATACAATATAGTTAACACTCCTGTTGTCTTCGTTCCCCCCCCCCCTTACTTTGGTGTTCGCGGTCAAATTTGACCGGTCCTGTTTTAACTGCTATTACATGAACACAAAATCCATTAATCATCACCACATTTCATTTAACACCCTTTCAAACTGTACATATTGTCTCAGACTACTGGTACACAGGAACAACTGCAGTACATATACAAAGAATAGACACTGAACATGTACTGCGTGTGCCAGGTGTGATCCATGTGGGGGGAGGGGCACATAAGAGCGGGAAATGTGTCAAATTGTTCTGTGTGTGTGTGCGTGCGTGCGTGCGTGCGTGCGTGCGTGTGTGTGTTGTGTGTGTGTGTGTGTGTGTGTGTGTGTGTGTGTGTGTGTGTGTGTGTGTGTGTGAAATGCCATTCTAAAGGACAAGGTATGAAGTACTTAAGGTATACATTGAGGTACTTGTACTTCAGTATTTTCTCATTATACTACTTTATGCGTTTTACTCCACTACATTTTTTTTTACATATGTATTTACTTGTTACTTAGCAGATTTGGTTTATTAATACAAACAATAATCCATATATTTTTTATATTGTAAGCTACCCAGTAGTCTATAAAGTAGTTCACCACACCTTTACACATCAGTGCACCCGTAATATTAATAAATAATTTCAAAATATCTGGTTCTTAAAATGGCCGTTAACAAGTACTTTGACTTTAGTATTTTTTAAATAGTTTTTTACTTTTACTTAAGTACAATTTTGAATGCGTGTCGACATGTCAATGTGTCCTTGGGCAAAGACAAGATAGTGTGTAAACTACAAATAGAAATAAAACAAAATAAGATACAACAAAAGTCAATACAAATACATAAAACAATAAAATAAAGTACAGTGTGTTACAAAGTTGACTAAATCATTCAAAATGCAATGAAAGTGGTGATCAGCCATGTTACATGTTCAAATGTCTCCTGTGAAGGACATCATGAAGCCTTGATGCAATCAAATGTAAGACAAGGAGGGTTAAGACTTAGGAAGCGTAAAGAAGTAAGGAAGTAAAATACTGCAATAAAGAAAATAGGAGTGAAAAAACGGTGCAATGAAATGCAGGTATAAGTAAACGATGTACATGTATGATAGGAGAGTATTACCTTGCATTGGTTATTGTGCAAACTGTCTGCAGTATTAAGAATTAATTAATTAAGTACTAAGTATATATCTATCTATCTAAGAGGGACGGTTGGTTAAAACATGACAGACGGACTGAAGCTGCCCCATTAATCAGATAACAGTCCATAGTAATTACAGCAACCATTGAATGCATTTCTCCCCTCCTCTCATTTTATGGTTGTATTGTCTCCTGGAAGTGTCGGGGAGGACTGAGTCGGGGGTTTCCTCTCAGATGAAACCAGGGTCTTTATTCGTGTTGCTTCGGGGGTAAAACTCCCTCCCCCGCTCCAGAGCTGCCAGATGCCCAAAAACAGGGCGTCAACTACCAACGTTTGAGCAAAGAACACTGAGACTCAGAGGTGTGAAGTAACTAAGTACATTTATTCAAGTACTGGCTTTAAGTACAATTCTGTAAAGCGACTTTGATTTCTATTGTTTTCTCAAATACAGAACTTTTGATCAGATCTCAAAATCAGTTTTCCATCCTCGTCCGTAACTTTCAGATTCTTTCCCAAAGACATTTAATCTGAATGTCCTAACAATCCAGTGTTTCTTACAGGCTTCTCCTCTGCACACACAGCCGTTGAGGCTCATGGGGATTGTAGTGTTTGGAGCCACTTGCAGCTGAAGTATGTAGAAGTGATGGTGAGAACAAAAAGCATCATTAATACTCCTGTGTTTCTCAGCACTCCCCAACCCGCAGATAATCCCACTTTGTAACTCCTAACTACCCGGCATTCTTTACTGAGTCTTTGTTTTTCCGGGAACCCCCTGGAATAACCCCTGCGGCACTAATATAGTGCTGTCATTGAAATGAATGAAGACCCTGGGGGTTTGTGCTGCCATTGTTGCTGTTAAGAGGCCATTAGCTTCTGTGCTAATCAGATGTGCTCAGAGGGGAGCTGAGGACCTAGCTCCAGAAGAGCAACACGTCACTGTTTTCTGCATTTAGATAGGTAGACTTGGGTTTCTAATGTTGGAGAAACATACTACGCTTTATGAGAAGCATCAGGCATGTACTGTTTCCATTGGGACGTCACTAAAACAGATTTGAAGCATTGGACAGAACGAGAGCCGAACACAGGACTTTTACTCTGGAGACTCCAAAAGTTATTTCTATCTATCAGAGTTTTGTTGCTCGCATTCAGAGTAATAAGGGCAGAGGTAACTCTGGGGGTTAGGACAAGATAGTTAAGCCTAAATTCCTCCTGTAGGCATTCTACGGTATGAGTGTATGTAAGTTGCTTTGGATAAAAGCGTCTGATAAATATGTTCAAGTAATAAAACACAGATAAAAACCAGAGGCAATGAAAGTGAAACTGAGGAACAGAGATGGAGTCGTTACTCAAAAAAAGTTATATATTACTTTAGTCGCAGGGCCGCCCCTCCCTACAGGCAGATCACGCAGACTGCGGAGGGAGCCTCATCTGAAGCGCACATGCGGCGCAACTTACTCGTTACTTTACTCGACATCCTCACTCTGGAGGTCCTCCTTAGCTATTAGCTTCACGTTAGCATGTTGTCTTTGCAGGTGCTTGTTGAGGTTTGACGTTGTGTTTACAGCAGTGGATAAAAGCTTCTGGCCTGGACACAGTTTGCACCTCACCGTTACATTCCTGTCCTTTCTTCGGACGAACTAAAAATAATGGGCATACCTCCACCCCTCGACAGTTATCACTGTTGACTCAGTCATTGTTTAGATCAGTGGTTCCCAACCTTGTCGCCTTGGGGGGGCGCAAACATGTGTTATTTCACAGTTTTATGACACATTTGTCTTTTTTTTACTTACAAAATTTACTTTTAAATTGACAAACATCATATGTGTAATTTGTGGCACAATTCAAACGGAATCGAAAGATAAACTTTCTCTCTTCATTGACTTCAATACATAATTTTTCCGAAATAAGGTCCCATGGAGGTCCCCCGGAAGAGGAGGGACTTCACCACTCTATTGCCCAACATTAGCCTCCTTTAGCTTAGCGGTGGGGACGTGAAGTCATGTGACCGTGCTGTAGTTCCTTTATAGCCTAACATTAGCCACCTTTAGCTTAGTGGTGGTGACGTGAAGTCATGTGACCGTGCTGTAGTTCCTTTATAGCCCAACATTAGCCTCCTTTAGCTTAGCGGTGGTGACGTGAAGTCATGTGACCGTGCTGTAGTTCATTTATAGCCCAACATTAGCCACCTTTAGCTTAGCGGTGGTGACATGAAGTCATGTGACCGTGCTGTAGTTCCTTTATAGCCCAACATTAGCCACCTTTAGCTTAGCGGTGGTGACATGAAGTCATGTGACCGTGCTGTAGTTCCTTTATAGCCCAACCTTAGCCTCCTTTAGCTTAGCGGTGGGGACGTGAAGTCATGTGACCGTGCTGTAGTTCCTTTATAGCCCAACATTAGCCTCCTTTAGCTTAGCGGTGGTGACGTGAAGTCATGTGACCGTGCTGTAGTTCCTTTATAGCCCAACATTAGCCACCTTTAGCTTAGCGGTGGTGACGTGAATTCATGTGACCGTGCTGTAGTTCCTTTATAGCCCAACATTAGCCTCCTTTAGCTTAGCGGTGGTGACGTGAAGTCATGTGACCGTGCTGTAGTTCCTTTATAGCCCAACATTAGCTACCTTTAGCTTAGCGGTGGGGACGTGAAGTCATGTCACCGTGCTGTAGTTCCTTTATAGCCCAACATTAGCCGCCTTTAGCTTAGCGGTGGTGACGTCAAGTCATGTGACCGTGCTGTAGTTCCTTTATAGCCCAACATTAGCCGCCTTTAGCTTAGCGGTGGTGATGTGAAGTCATGTGACCGTGCTGTAGTTCCTTTATAGCCCAACATTAGCCTCCTTTAGCTTAGCGGTGGGGACGTGAAGTCATGTGACTGTGCTGTAGTTCCTTTATAGCCCAACATTAGCTACCTTTAGCTTAGCGGTGGGGACGTGAAGTCATGTCACCGTGCTGTAGTTCCTTTATAGCCCAACAGTAGCTGCCCTTTGGTTCCTACTGGAACACATACATAGTTTCCAAGGCTCTGTAATGGTTTTGAAGAACTGGGCACTGTCATTTTTTGCAAATCTTACAAAATCAGGAGAAAATGTGCATCTGTTTGGGACTATTTCAGATTAAAGACCTTAAATTACACGTCATCATGAGCTGTAATGCAACAAATATGATGCTCTGTAATTCAATTTACAGATTTCAGGCGTCTTTGTAATGTCCCAAACAAATGAACGTCTCCTCTTTACTTTCACCTCTCCTGACCTGTGTTGTGATGATTCATGTTGGTGAGTCAGACCTTTTTAATGCTCTGCAGGGATTTATAATTTACAGTAATCTCTAGCTTTTCATGCATTTCTGAAACACAAACAGAGTTGTTCGAAAGGTGGTAGAAACACTGATGTTAGCTAAATGTTGTTAACAATCTGCTCTTACTTCTAGTACCACAAAGCAAAGTGTGTGCGTGCTTTGCAACATCATTTGATAACTCTGTGGTAATTCATGTTGCACAGCAGCAGTAACGAGGCAATACAGAAAAGGAAGAAGAACTTCGGAAACCACAATCCTCACAAACCCTTTTATACGTCAATCGAAAAAATGTGTAACTAGATTTGCGAAGTGGAGAAAACAACCAGGTTTAGCTTTGTCTTTATTCCTTATCTTTCTTTATCGTCATTTGTTAAGAGTACAACAGTGTGATGTCATGAAGGAGAGACTGTCTAGTCCACATTTAACAATAAAATAGGTTTATTGGTCCATGTCTTCAAGAATGACACATACAAACTTTAACTGGAGGCCAGAGGTGAGAGAAGTACTCAGATCGTGTACTTGAGAAAGGCGGTGTTTACACGAGAACGAAACGGGTTGTATCTGCTACTTTTCTCTCGCGTATAGCCCGTTCGTTCACACAAGGCCGTAACGGAAACGCGGAAACGGACCCCGCAAATGATAGGGTCCCAAGGAGGATAGATCTGCAACCGGAACGCTCTGGGGGGCCAAACGGCTCCGTGTGTACGCCCTATACCATCATTTCCTGATCACGATGAAGCCATAGCCCCGCCTCTCCCCACCTCTGCTGCTCACTGCTGTAGCATGGTCGGTAGCTACTGACCATGCTACAGATGCTAGTGCAAAATCTACAGCTCCCCTACCTCAACCATCAGCAACAAGTGGACATGGAGAATGACATGAACTACATGTTGCTAAATCCACCGCGGGGCATAAACAGAAGGGCAACCATGGCAACCACGCTCGGGGGTCTTCTTACTCTAAGTACAGCGCCACGTACAGGCCCGGCATATGTACTACAGCGTTTCCAGTAGTTTCGTGTGAACGGACACGTTAAATGAGCCGAATGCGTGTGAACGGAAGACTTTTTTGATAACGAATTCGGTCCGTTTGTGTTTGCACTCCCGTGTAAATGGGTACTAGATCTGGTACTTGATTAAAAGTATAAGTACTCAGATCTGGTACTTGAGTAAAAGTAGAAGTACTCAGATCTGGTACTTGATTAAAAGAAGAAGTACTCAGATGTTGTACTTGAGTAAAAGTAGAAGTACTCAGATCTGGTACTTGATTAAAAGTAGAAGTACTCAGATCTTGTATTTGAGTAAAGTAGTAGTATAGTAGATATTAAATACATGTAGTGCAGTAAAAGTACACAATTTACCTCTGAACTGTAGTGGGGTAGAAGTACAAAGTAGCATAAAAAGGAAATACTCAGGTAAAGTAAATAAGGCCCTGTTAATTAACTTTATCGCTCTTTAATAACGTCTTAAGGATGTAAATATAATGTTTGATAAAGACAGTTGCTGACGACACTCTCATAAGTTTCCTCTCACTGAATATGACTTCATTTGTGCATCTGTTGTTAATTTAAATGTGACCATGCAAAGGTAACACAAGGTGTCAAACAACCCTTAAAACTTTTCTATGATGATGTTGGAAAAATCCACATGATGAGAACTTCCACCGACCTGAATCTAAAAGTTAAAGCGTAAAACAAAGCCTTTTTTTCTCTCTTCTTCTGTTTCTCACTCTCACACACTCCTTATTTAAATCACAGAGGAAACAAGTCAGATGTCATCAAGGGGATTTTTGAAGACTCTGGATTCGTTTTTTCCGCTCGATGTGGGACCTCCCCCTCCTCGCTCTCATGTACATGAACTCAGTAACACCGGTTCTACGAAGAAGCAGAGATAAAAGCTATCGGATCAGAGATCAAAGTGCGCGGTCAGGAGCAACGCGACCGCAGAAACATGAGTGTGTGTGTTTGCTTTTTTTAAAGGTTGTGCGACTTCTGATCTCGATCAAATATTATCAGAAACATTAGATCATGGAGTTGGTTTCACAATCTTTCAGGCTGCCGTTGATCTCCATTCATTTCACAACAAGCTATTTAAATCTCCTCACTGGGACCCGAAAGTGCAGCGATCCATTACAGAGAAAACACAATGTGTAAATCCCATGGGACTGATCTGGTAAAGCAGGATGGATATGGTGTGTTCATTTATTAAAAAGTATGCTTTAAAACTGTCATAGTACCTGAAAATTCTTTTATTTAAATAGTGTTTTTTCTCGTCCACCTCACATTCAAAAGTCTGTTTGAAATGTTAAATGGCTGCATTCAAACAGACTTTTGAATGGTGAGAGGTCTAGGAAAGCACTATTTGAATGCACTTGCTGTTCCTATTTTTAAAAGTCCTTTGAATAGTATGTAGACTTTGTTAAAAAAGGTCCAACTTCCACTGAGGTGCCAAAAAACTGCCATTAGATTCTAGCTTCGAAAAAGGGTCAATCTCCGTAGCCCCTGATGTTTCAAATGCTTCAGAAATAAACCTGTTTACAAAAAGTAACATGGAGGTTTTGTACAACATCTGAAAAGGTGAGTCACTTCAGTCAGCGTTGGTTGATCTGAAGATCTAACCAGACCTCTGAAGGCATGAGTGTATTTCAGGCCTAATGTCTACACTTCCTGTTTGTATGTATTTGAACTTTAACAGACCAGACTCTGGGACAGTTTTGGTCCAAAGGCCATAAGACTGTTAAACCCCTGAGCTGTATATAGCTTTATGTATAATACAATGTTTTATCTGTTTTAAGACGCCACTTATTTTAGAATATACCCTATTTACTCTGCACTACAGTAGTTAGTATTCTGTGTCATCTTATATTCGATCTTATATGTACATAGTTTCCTATTCCTTCAACCTACTAAAACCATTTGTCAATTCACTATTTTATCCCTTGTACTTGTATTTGAAGTATACATATCAAGTCTTAATATTTGTATTGCCAAAACTACGCTTTAGCTTTTGGGCACATGACAAATAAAGCCTTGATTGAGTGTATTGTTCCTATGAACCTGTGTGCAGTGTGAACACAGTTACAAAACAACTTTAAGGTGTTCACATTACAGTGAGAATATGTCATTTAAATGCTTTATATGCTATAAACAGGGTTAGGAGGGTTAGTTTAACAATATGTTAGTTACAGTTACTTGTAACCTGTATACAAATGTAATTTAATATGAGTATCACAATATAAAAGTAACATAAATACTCTCAGTTACTTTTGGATTTCCCCAATATCAAATGCAATGCTAACAAAACAACTCTACTCTCTGTCAAGGCTTGATTAAAATGTTAGATATTCAGTTTTTAGGATGGAAACAGTCCCAGAGTCCCGTCAGAGTTTGAGGAAGCAGACGAAGCGGAGTCTCCTGCAGCGAAAACAACAATACAGAGGAGAGAAAGTGTGAGAAAGACGGTGAGCCGCTTCCTTTAGCATGCTAATGACATGTCGATAGCTGCATTGAGAGAACTTTCACACATTTGGAGGACGATGGGAGGGGTTCAGTGAAGCAGACGGGGGGGGGGGAACAAACAGAAGGAGTTAACCAGCTTCTTCACTATCAGGTGAAAGCCGCAGCCGCCACGTCTCAGACAAATTAAACATGAACTCAAGGTGACACGAAACAAGTTCACACCACCGAGACTGAGTGCTAACACCAGAGCAGAGCTCTAACTCCACAGGTCAAACCCCAAGAAGAGCCATGAAGACAAAGGGTCATTTAAATGGTGATAGAGGATGAAATATACACCGTTCTGCAATCAAGAGTGGTGCAGAAACAAGTCTTAAAACAGCGGTGTCAAACTCAATTTCATTGCGGGCCACATTAGCATTATCGTTGCACTCAAAGGGCCGGTTGTAATTTTAAGACTATATAAATATACATATATAAATACATAATATATATAAAATAATGTATTACATTATTGCCTCTGCATTGGATTATTATGACAGGGTAATAACTTCATAATTAACTACGTCTGAAAGCAGAAGTCTAGGGCAAATAATTGCAAGTCTCTTCAGTGCGCATGTCACAAAATGAGATGCATTGTGGGACATGTAGTTTATGGGCTTAATGTGCTTCTGTAGATCGGCATGTAACTGTATAATAAACATATTATATTCTTTCAGAACTCTTGTGGGCCACATTAAATGAAGTTGCAGGCCGGATTTGGCCCACGGGCCTTGAGTTTGACACCTTTCTTAAAACAAGGACATAACTTAGAAATGTACCACTTCTGGTTCCCTCGTCTAGAGGTCAATGTTTTTGTGAACGTATTTGTAGTAAAACCCCATTTACACGCAAACGCATACGAAACGCAAACAAACACGATATCAAAAAAGTATTGTGTTCCGCTCGAAAGCGCTGGAGACGCTGTAGTACATATGCCGGGCCTGTAACTGGCGCCACAAAATACACCAAAAGCAGCGAAGAAGACCCCCGAGCGTGGTTTCCATGGTTGCCCTTCTGTTTATGCCCCGCGGTGGATTTAGCAACATGTAGTTCATGTAATTCTCCATGTCCACTTGTTGCTGATGGTTGTGGTAGTGGAGCTGTAGATTTTGCACTAGCATCTGTAGCATGGTCAGTAGCTACCGACCATGCTACAGCAGTGAGCAGCAGAGGTGGGGAGAGGCGGGGCTATGGCTTCATCGTTATCAGGAAATGATGGTATAGGGCGTACACACGGAGCCGCTTGGCCCCCCAGAGCATTCCGGTTGCAGATCTATCCACCTTGGGACCCGTTATCGTTTGCGGGGTCCGTTTCCGCGGTTCCGTTACGGCCTCGTGAGAACGAACGGGCTATACGAAAGAGAAAAGTTGCGGATACAACCGTTTGCGTTCTCGTGTAAACAGCACCTTATAAAGCTGAAATGTGGTTAACACCAGCTGAAGACATTTTAAGAAAGGATCGAATGCTGATATACGAAATACCAGATCTTCATGCACATGATTCTGGGGCATGGTCATGAGAAACAGAAAGGGAACTTTGCTAACTGTTGGGAGTATACTATAGTATAAAATAATATTGTGTAATAAAGCAATAGGTGGATTAGAAAAGCGCTATTGTAAAAAAAGGTAAATAGACTAATTTTAAAGGTTTTTCTCTAGTCCAACTTCCACTGAGGTACTAAAACACTGCCACTAGAGTCTAGCTTCGAAAGGGGGTCAATCTCCAAAGGCCTGATGTTTAAAATGCATTCATTTACATCAGAAATAAACCTGTTCACAAAAAGCACCGTGATCTCTGTATGTCTGTGGTCAACACAAGCTGAAGAGATTTTAAGAATGGATCCAATGCTCATATCCCAGATCTTCATGCATTTCACTCCAACACAATTTCAACTTTTCCATTTCTTTATGCACTTGATTCTGTGCATGTCATGAAGTATACTATAGTATGAAACATTATTGTGCAATAAAGTGGTAAAATGCTTTATGGACATAAAAACAACAGAGTGGACAGAGGTGTTGGTAAAACACTTTGCAACATGATCCAGTTGTTTGAAGAATCCTCCAACACCGTTATCTCTATCAAACCAAACGTTTGTTTAAAGGATGCAGAGGTGTGTGAAGCGACAGCACTGCATGCAGGGGTTAACACACAGCAACACACACACACACTTTTAAAAGGGTCAACTGGTAGATGTGAAGCGATCAATCAGACGCTCATCTGACAGCAGCTGCACAGAAATCAGCTCGATCAATACGGGGAGGTTAAACACTGATCCACGAGCCGTGCAGCAGGAAAAAGTGAATTTAAATGAGGTTTTTTGCTTAACTCTTATTCCATTTGTTATGTGGTTATTTTTGCCTGTTTGTGCAGAAAATCCTCATATTTCCCCTCTGATATTTGGCACCTGAACTTTTGAAAGAACATCCATAAACATTCATCTGTTTGCATCTTGCTAATTATTTATCTAATATATCATATTCCATTTACTTGTATATAGATTCTTCTTGCACTATTTCTATTTTATTTGTATTCTCTTGCACTATTTCATCTGTTTTATTATATCTCCTATATGTTGCACTGTTGGAGGAGCCCGTGACTTCAGTGTTGCATTGACATATCTACACTGGAGCTGTAAATGGCAATAAAGCCTTGAATTGAATTTGCACCACATTTCTACTCCACTTCTGACGTCTGTAGAAAACACTGAAAACATTTAGTGTCACGGTTCCTATGTCATGTCACGGTTTTCGTTTGGTGTGTCTGGTACTGGGTGTTTTGCTGTTCTGTTCTCCCCGTCTCATGTTGTCCTCCCTGTTTCTTGTCTGGTCCTTCTCCCTGTGTTTTCCTCCCTGTCGTTAGTTTCCCTGGTGTGTCTAATTGTCTGATTGTGTTCACCTGTTAGTTTCCCTGGTGTGTCTAATTGTCTGATTGTGTTCACCTGTTAGTTTCCCTGGTGTGTCTAATTGTCTGATTGTGTTCACCTGTTAGTTTCCCTGGTGTGTCTAATTGTCTGATTGTGTTCACCTGTTAGTTTCCCTGGTGTGTCTAATTGTCTGATTGTGTTCACCTGTTAGTTTCCCTGGTGTGTCTAATTGTCTGATTGTGTTCACCTGTACCCCGTGTGTGTCTCCTGTGATCATCAGCACCAGCCCCGCCCCTGATTGTTTTCACCTGTGTCTTGTTGTTGTGTGTTTACATTCCCCAGTCTCTCAGTGTCAGCTCGTCTTGTCTCCTCCTGGGGGGTATACTACGAAGCAGGATTTTCGCTTAGCCGGCTAAATTCAGGGGAAACTCCGGCTTTCCTGTCCTCCGAAGCTGGTTCTCTTTTTAGCAGGCTAAGAGCTCAACTCAGTGAAAGCACCGCCTGCTGACCAATCAGAGCTCAGTGTGCGGAGTTTAAAGCGATCAAGTCATATTACAGGAGAAAGGAAATACAGAAAAACTGCCGTCGCAGGAAAGACGGCCGGCAAAAATCACCGACTGTGTGAACGTGAACATTAATAGAATATCACCTCCATCTTCAGAGCAATCTGACTGTTATAACATTAGCGTTAAGAAAGCTTACTTAAATATCGGCCACAACATAAGTAACCGGATCAGAGTACATTAAGTACAGTCCGCGGCATATCACTTCATAATGTATCATATCTCCTGATCTGAGTCAGCTGAGCCGTGTCTGGCCGTGCAGCACTCACAGCGTCACAGACTGGATGCAGAAGCATTATTTTAAGCAACACATAAGTTGACGAAACACTCGAGACAAATGTAATTGAAGTCAGATCGTGTTTTAGACGGGGCAGTGATATCATAAACCTGTTGATGTACGCATTCAAAGACGTGTTCTGTTCCAGCTGTATTCACCTTGCAGCTGCAGCTCTGAGGCTTTGATCCTGATCAAGTGTTTGAGTCATGGATGTTTAAAGTTTAACTTATTCATTTTTGACTAGTATTAAAGTTCACTTTTCATTCAGGAAGTATGACGCTGCGCTGTCAGTAGCTTCTCCATGTTTGTGATTGGTCGAATGCTCCAGATACCACCCCTTTCATGTGAATGCGCACCTAACTAGATAGGACACGGCTGGCTTGAGCGATCCACTTGATAACCCGTGTCGTAGTACCGTTTAGCGAGAGCGCGTATGTTTTGGATTAGGCCAACCGGCTAACTCAAACATATCCAGGTTAGGTTGAACCAGCTTCGTCGTACAGGCCTCTGGTCACACACACACACTTTCTATTTTGTTTGTATTTACTTGCACGTCTCCAAACATTCTCCTGCACTATTGTATATGTTTTATTTGTTTAATGTCCTTTACATATTCATGTTGCTCTGTTGGAGGAGCCTGTGACTTCAGAGCCAAAGACAGCTTAATGTTACCTAAGATGCATGCATAAAAGAAATGTTAAAGATACAACAATGGCTATATCTACACTGTAGCTAATGTACGGATGACAAAGCCTTGAATCTTGAAACTCTGTCACCAGCTCAGGATCCCGTGCTGGTGACAGAGCGCTGATATAATCTCCTCAGTCTGTTAACATGAGTCTCAGCAGGTGACGCGCAGACAGGAAATGAACCTCGAGGGAATCTCATCTGGAGCAAAGGCTTCTGGGTAATGGGTTACAGATGAGGGGGAATGTAGGGCAGCTGCGTCAGTTTTCATGAATCTAGAAGTTACCGGCTGTTGAGTCACATCCAGGCTAAAAGTGGACTTCACTTCTCTGGTGATTTCATGGAGACGATGACGGAGAACAGCTGCATCACACTGGCAAGACTTTAATCACACGTGAAATCTGAACACTAAGTCCGGGACAATTTGATATTGTGCAGAAAACACGCGGGAGAAGAAGAGTTGGACGAAGCTGTTGGCTATTAGCTCTGAGAAAGTCAATATACCAAAATGCTGATTTTCCATTTCTGTTCCTCAAAAACAGTATGAAAATCTAATTGTGAGGGATTTAGACTTTTTTAGATTTGTGTTAGATTTAGATTAAAGATTTTAGATTTATATTCTTTTTTATGTGTTATTTTTTGTCCGTTCCTATTGGTGGAGGTCTGAATGCAAGCCACAATAGTAATGTTTTTAATATCGCTGGCTTGTTTTTGTTCCTTTCTTGCATTGCTACATGAAGCTAAGTGCTACCAGACTAGACGCTATAAAAAGCTGTCTAAAGCTAGCCATATTTTGATGTAGAAAATCTGATGGTCTGATATTTCCAAAAATACTGTGTGTACTTATGGAAACTGTACATTCAGAAATATTCAAAAAGTACTGGTTTTAGTGGTTTCTTTGAACATTTTGGCACTATTTCTTGCCACCAGTCATCAAATCCAGCTCACTACGGCGGCATTCCTGTGTTAAAAAACCGAAGCTTCTGAGCCATCTTTCCATTTAGGACTCAAGTGTGTGTAGGACTGTGATTCAGTGTGTGTGCGTGTGTGTGTGTAGTATTGTGGTTGAGTGTGGTTTGGACCGAGTTGTGTTATAACCTTCTCTCTCATTATTTTCTGCGGAGTACAGGGGAAAAAAACATGGCCAAACTCAGCGTCATGTCTCATCTTTGTCCCTTTTTTTGCTTTTCTCCGTTCCTCTCCATTGTTCCTCATTCTTTCCCCCTCTCTCCAAGGCATTACTTTTCCATTTTTCTCTGCCGTGATGAGGCGAATCAGAATGAATGAGTCAGTAAATCTAGGTCACTGAACCAAATGAGAAGCCAAAAGAACACAGCTACTGTACGCCCACACACACACACACACGCACACACACACACGCGCGCGCACACACACACACACACACACACACACACACACACACACACACACACACACACACACACACAGCTTGGTCTGTTACAGTTTAACTTTAAAGTGACACTCCACCCAAAATCTAACGAAATGAAATACTCTGCCCTGTGGCTCCAGATTTCTTTGTTTCCTCCTTCCTTCATCGAGAGCAGCAGCCGTGCTCAATTTATGTCACTTAGAATACATTCCAATAAAGTTAAGATGGTTAAGTACAGTAAATAAAAAGAGACAGAGAGGCCATTCATTGCTCCGGTTTCTTTGCTAACACAATGCATTTTAGAAAAATCCAATGCAACAATCCCATTGGCTTTGTGTGAATGGAGCACTAGCTAGGCTACACACTCACCTCATCACCGCACAGACGCTGATGGGGAAGCTAAACATCCATTGGTTTTTGCTTTTTTAAATGTCTAACAAGCATGCAGACCAGGGTTGGGTATCGTTTGAATTTCCACGATTACGATTCCGATTACGATTCTACTTTTCGATTCCGGTTCTTAACGGTTCTCGATTCCGATTCTTTGAGGGGCAGGGTAACAAAATGATACATGCTTCTTCCACCAAAAAAATTACATTTATTCGAGAAACTTTTACACACTTTTATAATGTGTAATGTCCTTTATTGTTTTATGTTTCATGTGGAATCTATATGCTGCAGGTCTCCCTTGAAAAAGAGATCTATGATCTCAATGGGACCAATCTGAATAAATAAAGATTTGAAAATGAAAATGAAACAGGTTAGTTTTTAAAGTAATATTCACATTAATCAGTCTGTTTATATTCACTGCTATGTAACTTTAACCTGCGAACCACTGACGCTACAACAGTGCAACAGTCCAACTTTTAAAAACAGTTCTTGTTGAGAAAAACAAGCATATCTGCCTTCTCAGGCATACCGGGAAGAAATGTTTGAACATTTTGAAGTAAAATGCTTCAATCTGGTGCACACGCAGAATTACTAGAGACTAGGGCTGCAGTCGGATAGTTTAAAAATCAGCTCCTAAGTTCTAACCCTATAGTCTATTCCTTGACCTCTGAGTGAAAGGTCACGGGGTTAAGGGATAGTGGATAGGAGAATTCAAAAGGACTTAGGAGAAGAGACTGCGGTACTTTAGAGAATCCGAATGCACTTTCACTATCCCACGTGTTTATGATGCGCCAGCGGACGTCTGTAGGGAGGGACTGCTGTAAACTCATCTAGAGACTCTGCTCCGTGCTCTGATGCTGCTGCTTTGCTTTATGAACGGGGACAACAGAGAAACATATTCTTCAGGACCAAAGTTGGAATTGAAATAAAAAAGGAAAGTGAAACTTATGCTCGTCACCCTCTCCCTCCGGTCCACATTAATACCAATGATCCCAATACGTATGATTGTATGAACTAAAGATCTTAAAATCAATACAGATGTATTTATTATAAACGTTAGTCCTTAACATCTATCACTGTGTATATCACCATTCAAACATCTTTTAGAAGTTGAACAAACCCCACACAGCTCAGTGAAATGTTGACTTTATTTGATCATTTCAGTAAAAACTAACGTTCATATTTCTCTTTTTGATTATAATACTGATGAACGTTCAGAACAAAGCACTTTGGCAACTTACCACCTATGTTTTAAAATGCTTAATAAGCACCGTAACTTTCATGATATCATTTCTCGGTCATAATCGGTTGTTTCCGTGAACGGCCGACTGTTGAGTGACGGCAAATGCTGCGGCTGCAATGCATTGTGGGGCAGCATTTTCGCTTCTCCTGTCGGTAAGGGAGGTCCAGTGGTTCCTAAGCTAAAGGAGGTTATAAAGGAAGTTTGAAACCTCCTTTCCTATCATTCTCATCATTCTAGAGAATTCGAACGGCACTTATCATGGCTGCCACTGAGGGACTTCCGGGTCATTTCACTCCTTTAGGAAGGTTCCTAAGCTAAATGGACTATTCGACTTCAGCCTAGATCTAGGGGGTACAACTCTAAACACCCATATGAAAAAGATCGGTTTACATTTTAATAATTAAATAACAAATAGCCTACATGTAACGCATTTTATTTGTGTTGTTCATTCATATCTTATTTTATTTGTATTTATTTATGCATATCTTTGTATCTCTCCAGTTTAAAACGATATGTCTGGTTTACTGTCCTATAGTATACATTGGAATGATTTCAAACCTGTTTTATCCCAATAATTATAAAAGAGTGCCTTGGAAATATGTGTTTACATACATTGTGATCAAAACGTTTGAGACCCACTGAGATAACTTAGACTAAAGTGAACTATCTAAACACTCAGAGTCCTTTACCTCACTGAGCTGTAGTTATCAGCCTCTCAGTCTGACTGGAGAGGACTCTCCCTCCACATCATTGTAGAAACATCTTCTTCTTCTTCCGTAAGAGCAGCTAGCACCAGATGCTAATAACAACAGCGCCGGTTCCAGTGCACCCTCCCTTTCTCCCTAGCTCACTCGCACGTTGGCTGTGAGCTGCGGTTGCCAGATAAGCCAACATCCCCCATTTTCATCACTTGCAGCGCCCATCGTACAGGGCAAATGAAAAGTGTAACCGGGATGAAAAGTGTTACGAATGGGTGAAGCAGGTAGGACTCAAATGCAGAATAACGAAAAGCGAGCTTTATTAAATAATAAAACTGTGGCAAAAACAAGGCAGAATCCAAAATATCCAATAAACAAGCAGCACAAGGAACACAGACCGTGGAATGGCATGGAGGGGAAACAATGAACCGACAAGGAGCACAGGGGAAGACTAGACTAAATACACAGAAGGGTAATCACAGAACAAGACACAGCTGGGCAGGGGAGGAGAAACACAAGGACAACAGGTGAACACAATCGGGTAATCAGGGAGGGAAACAGACAGAAAGCAGACAGGCAGGAAACGGGGGTGAACACTTTACACAATAAGACAGGAAACCCAAAGACAAGAAAAACACCAACACAGACAAAACTACAAACGTGACATAACATGATAATCGTGACAGAACCCCCCCCTCAAGGGACGGATCCCAGACGTCCCAAAAAAAAAAAAGGTCCAGCAGGGTGGGTGGAGGGGGACCGGAGGGAGGACACATAACTAGGGCCAAGAAAGGGTGGGTGGAGGGGGTCTGGAGGACGGGTCTCGGGCGGACGGCCCGGGGGAAAGGCAGAGACCAAGGAGGGGGTCTCGAGCGGAAGGCCCAGGGGCAAGGCAGAGACCAAGGACGGGGTCTCGGGCGGAAGGCCCGGGGGCAAGACAGAGACCAAGGAGGGGGTCTCGGGTGGACGGCCTGGGGGCAAGGCAAAGTTCAAAAAGGGGCAAAGGCCACAGCACTCAGGGGGCCGAGCATGAGGGCGAAAGCAGCGGCAGGAAGAGTCAGGGGGCCGGGCTCGAGGGCTAAGACCGCGACTCTCAGGGGGCCGGGCTCGAGGGCGAAGACCAGACAGCTCCGGAGGCCGGGCAGGACCCGGTGTCGGCCGAACAGGAACCGGAGCCAGTGGGACAGGCTTCGGCAGGATCCCCCACGGAAGAGGACCAGGAGTTGGCAAGACCCCCGGTGAGACAGGTGATGGTGGGGCCTCCAACGGAACAGGACAAGGGGTTGGCAGGACCCCCGGCAGAAGAGTTGTCGGCGGGACCCCCAGAGGAACAGGACATAGGATTGGCAGGACCCCCGGCAGGAGAGCAGTCGGCGGGACCTCCAACGGCACAGGACATAGGGTTGGCAGGACCCCCGGCAGAAGAGTAGTTGGCAGGACCCCCGGCAGGAGAGTAGTCGGCGGGACCTCCAACGGGACAGGACAAGGAGCTGGCAGGACCCCCGGCAGAAGAGCAGTCGGCGGGGCCTCCAACGGCACAGGACAAAGGGTTGGCAGGACCCCCGGCAGGAGAGCAGTCGGTGGGACCTCCAACGAGATGGGACAAGGAGCTGGCAGGACCCCCGGCAGGAGAGCAGATGGCGGGACCTCCAACGGGACGGGACAAAGGGTTGGCAGGACCCCCGGCAGGAGAGTAGTCGGCGGGGCCTCCAACGGCACAGGACATAGGATTGGC
>NW_027263187.1:100000-125000 GCF_902827115.2 Pseudochaenichthys georgianus
TCTGTGCTGTAGTTCCTTTACAGCCCAACATTAGCCTCCTTTAGCTTAGCGGTGGTGACGTGAAGTCATGTGACCGTGCTGTAGTTCCTTTATAGCCCAACATTAGCCACCTTTAGCTTAGCGGTGGTGACGTGAAGTCATGTGACCGTGCTGTAGTTCCTTTATAGCCCAACATTAGCCGCCTTTAGCTTAGCGGTGGTGACGTGAAGTCATGTGACCGTGCTGTAGTTCCTTTATAGCCCAACATTAGCCTCCTTTAGCTTAGCGGTGGTGACGTGAAGTCATGTGACCGTGCTGAAGTTCCTTTATAGCCCAACATTAGCCTCCTTTAGCTTAGCGGTGGTGACGTGAAGTCATGTGACCGTGCTGTAGTTCCTTTATAGCCAGGGTTGCCAACTCTCACGCATCTGGCGTGTGACACACTCTTTCACTCTCAATCTCACGCGCTGCCCAAACTATTCTCACGCCAAAAACAAGATGAACCGGCGATCGTTTTTGGCTGGTTATTTACAATGTTGAGTTGACAGTTGCTCAAGCTGTCGATCCGCTCCCTCCCCGCCCCCACCACTCTTAACAACGTTAACAGACAGCAGAGCGGTGGGAGCCGGTTGGCCAATCCCGACCCGTATTGCGCATGCGCAGATCTAAGATCCAGTAGAAATTATAAAAAAAGTAGAGTGAGAGTGTGTTAATTAATATGTTTGGCAGTTTGGAGTAAGTCTGTAGATTTGTTTGTGTGTGTGTGTTTCATGTATAGGCCTCTCACGATAATTAATTTTGTTGGATACATTTTCCCGGAAATTATTGCGATAAACGATAATATTGTCGGTTGTCTGACCATTTTAGACCCCTGACATAATGATAATATATAATAATAATTCAAGTACATCCTTTCAAACTGCTAGTCACATCCTCATGTAAATGGAAATGTATCGAGGTCAGAAAATGTATCGAGTTCATTTTTATTTATCGTACGATAAGTCAATTAATTGCTTATCGCAACAGGCACACAATAAAACAGTGGAAACAAACATGCGTTTGACTTTAGTGAATGAAACTTTGTGCCCTTTATAGTCTGTGTCCAATATTGTGTATTTGTATATATATCCTATATGCTAAGGTCCCGCTGCTGACACGATAGCAGTCATTTAGTGTGCATATGTGTAATTAAACCCATGATATCAAAATCTCACTCCAGCCAGGTACCCAAAGTTGGCAACCCTGTTATAGCCCAACGTTAGCTTTTTACTTCAGAAATCATAAAGTGGTGTTAATATGTGGAGATTATCCTGCTAGGGATAATCTAATAAAGCTAGTTAGCAGCTACAAGGATTACAAGGAACAGGAGGGCTGTGTACCGGGTAATAAATCTACAAGTGGTAGTCCTCCCTGGAACTCTCTGGGTGCATAGTCGAAGAGTAAATCATTTCCATGGGATTTGGGAGGACGAACAACAGGCAGAGCCCAGCGCTCTGAAATCTGTGATGCGACCGGCTGGCCTGCATTGTTATCACCCAGGAAGAGCGCCTCTTCAACCCCTATTCATACTAGGAAACAGCCGTGCACAGCTGCTAAAGGGAGAACTACAAACAATCCTCCTAAACCACCGAGTGTGCCAATCCAGAACAGATACGATCCACTGACCCAGAACCGGAGATCTCTTTCTGATGACCTGGATAACCCGTCCTCTTCACACGGCAGGGTAAGGACCAATAGCTACTCCAAAAGTAAAAGGCTAGAGGGAAAGCTAACGACTGGGCCTGAAACTCTGATTGTGGGTGACTCTGCTGTAAGAGATGTAAAAGGTCTGTGTAGTAAGAACAACATCAAAGTACTCTGTTTCCCCAAGGATGTGGTCTCTGACTTGGCTGAGAAGATCCTGCATATTGGGGCTGAACATCCGACTGTGAAGAATGTGGTACTGCACATTCAACAACAGTCAGAAGTGCTGAAAAAAGACTTTAAATGTCTGTTGGAAACTGCCAGCTCTCTAAATGCAGAGGTGTTCATCAGTGGCCCTCTACCGCCAGTCAGAAGAGGAGTGGAGAGATTCAGCAGACTGTTTGCACTGAACACCTGGCTTTCAACTGTCTGTACTGACCATTCTGTCCATTTTATTGACAACTTTAACTTTTTCTGGGACCGCAGACATCTTTTTAAGGCAAATGGAGTTTGCCTGAACAAGTCAGGAGTGAAATTGTTTCTCTCTAACGTATTCAACTGCCTGCGTCATCAATCTGTTCCCTCTGCCAAGGACAAGCGGCAAGAGGAATCAAAACAGGAGAAAGACCCAACACATCGCGCAGAAAATCTTGAAAATCTATCACTGCACCCGCTTGAGGAATGTCTTGATTATGGGAGACAAATGGAGGAGTCTCCACCACCCTACACCCCCCCTATCACCTCTGAGGATACTCTTCCTTCACCCCACAGCTCTCTCTACTCTCCGTTCACCCGTTCACCCTCGCCCACCCTCCTGGAGATCGCTGAACACACGAAGGAGATACAGAGGGTTGGCACCGATTCCTTCCTAGAGTTCAAAGACCAAACTAAGGCGATACGCAGGGTTGGCAGCATGTCCTTTACCCCCGCTCCTCAACGACGCCCACCAAAATCACTGCAGAGACGCGCACCACCTCCCCCGTCTCCGTCACCGTGCCTACGTACGTCAACCACCTCCCCTCCCTTCAAGAAAGCATCTGCAGTCTCCGAAGCCTGATAAGGATGTGTGTGTACAAAACAAAATAAACTCTTACGTGGGTCCAGGCTCAAGGGCGTAGGGCACTCTCAACTCTTTCCAGGACATGCCGGGGCCCTGCCTGCCTGGAGCTTTGCCGATATCTGTGTTGATAGGTAATAGATTAAGAGCGGTGAATCAGCTTAGACACAGGAAGCGCTCAAACGTTTGTGTGAGTTTATCAAATTTAGCAGTGATTCCATGTCAGCCACAGCTTGTCACAAAAAACCTGACTGATAGTGTGTTTAACGAACTTAAACTAGCTTTATTAAATGTCAGGTCTTTGGCAGGAAAACATTTTTAATCAATGATTTTATCACTGAGCACAATCTTGATGTTATGTTTATAACGGAAACTTGGATTGAACAAAATAGCAGTGCAGCTGTTCTTATCGAATCAACCCCTCCCAACTTTAGTTTTATGAGTCAGGAAAGAATGCATAAGAAAGGGGGTGGAGTTGCTATTCTGTTCAATGATTCCCTTCAATGCAGGAAGACATCGTATGGACACTTTGAATCTTTTGAATATGTGGCCCTTCAGCTGAAATGCTCCTCTCGAGCTCTGTTCCTAAATATCTATAGACCACCCAAATACTGTGCAAGCTTTTTTGATGACTTTACTGAACTGCTGTCTATAGTGTGTATTGACTTTGACCGTCTAGTCATTGTTGGTGATTTTAACATCCATGTTGACAACCCCCAGGACAGAGGGGCAAAATAACAACAGATAAAGCCAGAAATCTAGGTGTAGTCATGGACTCTGACCTGAGTTTCAACAGTCACATTAAAACAGTTACTAAATCAGCCTACTATCACCTAAAGAACATATCTAGGATTAAAAGACTAATGTCACAGCAGGATCTGGAGAAACGTGTCCATGCCTTTATCTTCAGTCGACTCGACTACTGCAATGGTGTCTTCACAGGTCTCACTAAAACATCTATTAGGAAGCTGCAGCTGATTCAGAACACCGCTGCTCGAGTCCTCACTGACACTAAGAAAGTGGATCACATCACTCCTGCTCTGAAGTCTTTACACTGGCTTCCTGTGTGTCAAAGAATAGATTTCTAAATACTGCTGCTGGTTTATAAAGCACTGAATGGTTTAGGCCCAAAATACATTACTGACCTCCTGCTAAACTATGAACCATCCAGATCTCTCAGGTCTTCAGGGACTGGTCAGCTTCCTGTCCCCAGAGTCAGATCTCTCAGGTCTTCAGGGACTGGTCAGCTTCCTGTCCCCAGAGTCAGATCTCTCAGGTCTTCAGGGACTGGTCAGCTTCCTGTCCCCAGAGTCAGATCTCTCAGGTCTTCAGGGACTGGTCAGCTTCCTGTCCCCAGAGACAGATCTCTCAGGTCTTCAGGGACTGGTCAGCTTTCTGTCCCCAGAGACAGATCTCTCAGGTCTTCAGGGACTGGTCAGCTTCCTGTCCCCAGAGTCAGAACTCTCAGGTCTTCAGGGACTGGTCAGCTTCCTGTCCCCAGAGTCAGATCTCTCAGGTCTTCAGGGACTGGTCAGCTTCCTGTCCCCAGAGTCAGATCTCTCAGGTCTTCAGGGACTGGTCAGCTTCCTGTCCCCAGAGACAGATCTCTCAGGTCTTCAGGGACTGGTCAGCTTTCTGTCCCCAGAGACAGATCTCTCAGGTCTTCAGGGACTGGTCAGCTTCCTGTCCCCAGAGTCAGAACTAAACATGGAGAAGCAGCGTTCAGTTATTATGCTCCAGATATCTGGAACAAACTCCCAGAAACCTGCAGGTCCGCTGCAACTCTGACTACTTTTAAATCCAGCAAGAAGACTTTTCTTTTTGCCGCTGCTTTTAATTGAACTATTCACATCTTAAACTGCACTGTAACTTTTATACATGTATTTTTTAATGACTGATTTTAAATACCATTTTCTTAATGTCTTTCTTTTTTTGTAAAACAATTTCAATTGCCTTGTGTTGAAAGGTGCTATATAAATATACTTGCCTTGCCTTGCCTTGCCTTGCCTTGCCTTGCCTTGCCTTGCCTAGGGAACCAGTGAGATGATAAATTCAAGGCCAGTTTACAAATATACAAAATAACAAGACCAAGAACAAGAGCATATTAATTGGGATATAGCATCAAGGCTAATCAGTAACATGACTGTGTGCATAGTTGTGTTTACATCAATAGGGTTAAAGTAAAAGTTAGGTTGGACTACTAAATTGAAGTTAGTGGACAATATTTCTCTGATTTCAATTTGTTTAATGTTTTGATGCTGGCTATATAATCATCCCGGGAAAATGCTCTACTGTTGTTGCTTCATTTCCATTCCTCGCTCAATTTAAAAGATGGTCTTCAGAAATTAAATATTGTTAAAATTGTTCTGTTTGTCATGTTTTTCGACTAGGCTGTGTTTCATTGTGCAACCCTGTATTGGTAAATGAAAGTTAATAATCCTTGAATAAAAGACTCAGTTACTCTGTTCTTGCTTTGTACATCCTAAGGAATGGGGTGAATGAGTTGCTAATGGATAGGAAACAGAGATGCTAATACAGATTTGATCTATTCGAGGAAACAGATGTCTGATAAAAACTATGACGCCACATTTATAAATAAAAATGTAATGCACGCTGCTTCAACGCGCCACCAAACTCCAGCTTTTTTATTTATTTGATTGAAAGACTCCTAGAAGCTGAAAACATGTGTTTGGGAACATAAATCCACTATTAAAGGTGGGGTAGGTAATTTTGGAGAAACCAGCTCGAGTGCGCTAGAATTTGAAAATACACAGCCGGAAAAAAATCTGCCACTTCCTTCAGACTTCCTCACAGAGCCCCTCCTCCAACACACACGAACGCGCACATGACCAATGAGGGCACGAGGTAAGTTTGTGCACAGATGGAAGGCTGACAGGCAGGTAGGCCATCCAGTTACTTTAGCCGGGCCGGCTCAGATGATTGGTCGTGCTTTTTACAGCGCCACGGCTTCCACAGATGACATTTTTTAATGGATTTTTGTCAAAGCACTTCAGATATTCATTGCTATCGGGATGTTAAGAGCATTCCATGGAATATAACAAAAAGTGTATCTCGAGCCGGTTTCTCAAACTTACCTACCCCACCTTTAACTTAATCCGCTAAATGCAACGTTTTTAGGGGTTTCAATGGAACACATTTCTCCCCAAACACATTTTCTTTTTTACCTTTATTTATACAGCCAAAAAGCTTAATTGACAATTAGCAATAAACCACAGAGATATTATGAATATTTGTGAACACTGAAGCTCTGCCTGTTGAACTCGTAAAGCAAACGGTTTCCAGAAGGGAATTTAAAAGAAAACGCCTACGCTTCACACACACACACACACACACACACACACACACACACACACACACACACACACACACACACACACACACACACACACACACACACACACACACACACACACACACACACACACACACACACACACACACACACACACACACACACACACACACACACACACACACACACACACACACACACACACACACACACACACACACACACACACACACACACACACACACACACACACACACACACACACACACACACACACACACACACACACACACACACACACACACACACACACACACACACACACACACACACACACACACGGACTGAGTTCACGTTGCACAACTCATCTACCTGCAGAGGCCTCACACTTTGGCCTGAGAAACATTCACATGTCTCACACCTGGGAGATCTACAGATAGGGGCTGGGATTGACCTCTCATTTGGAATATTATATAAATGTCTCATACGTTTGGTTATATAACTGCAAGTCAAAATACTACAAGCAGTAGTTACACATGATCACAAACAACAATGCAGCTTGGTTAGTGTTCCGAAGCTTTAAACTATGAAGCTAATAAGCAACACAGTCTCACGGCATTTCCTGTTATAGTCACAAAATTAATCTATTGATTCGTGTTCACCAACACGAATTCCCCATTTTTTTGGTGTCACACAGAACGATTTTAAAACCAATGTAAATAATAACAAATTAGAAGGAAAAACAGATTTAAAAAAATACAGATTTCAGTATTCTGAGGCTCTGAGCCCCATTTCTTTTCTTCGCAGACGGCAAAAAAACTCCGACATTATACAAATTAAGATAAAAGGGTTAGGGAAAGATATTGAGTAAGAACAGAATAGAAATACATTGCTTTTAAAATCGTTCTGTGTGACACGAAAAAAATGGGGAAATCGTGTTGGTGAACACGAATCAGTAGATTAAATTAATTTTGTGACAATAACACGAAATGCCGTGAGACTGGGTTCTAATAAGTGGTGCAGAGATGACGTATTTTTGTAGGCTGACCCTGGACCAAAGCCAATGGAATCTTTCCATTGGAATCTGGATTATTGCAGAAAATAATGTCTGTGTTAAACAAACGTTTATGATACTTGCACGTTTTGTTCAGCAGGATAATCTCCACATAGTAACACCGCTTTATGATTTCTGAAGTAAAAAGCTAATGTTGGACTATAAAGGAACTACAGCACGGTCACATGACTTCACGTCACCACCGCTAAGCTAAAGGCAGCTAATGTTGGGCTATAAAGGAACTACAGCACGGTCACATGACTTCACCTCACCACCGCTAAGCTAAAGGAGGCTAATGTTGGGCTATAAAGGAACTACAGCACGGTCACATGACTTCACGTCACCACCGCTAAGCTAAAGGTGGCTAATGTTGGGCTATAAAGGAACTACAGCACGGTCACATGACTTCACCTCACCACCGCTAAGCTAAAGGAGGCTAATGTTGGGCTATAAAGGAACTACAGCACGGTCACATGACTTCACCTCACCACCGCTAAACTAAAGGCGGCTAATGTTGGGCTATAAAGGAACTACAGCACGGTCACATGACTTCACGTCACCACCGCTAAGCTAAAGATGGCTAATGTTGGGCTATAAAGGAACTACAGCACGGTCACATGACTTCATGTCACAACCGCTAAGCTAAAGGAGGCTCATGTTGGGCAGGATGACATTTAGTCGTCTCATTTAGACACTTTTAGACCGTTTTTAAATTTACCAGTGGAGTATTTACTGATGTACTTTATGTTGTAGAATAAAAATCTCTTCAGTTTGTGTAAACCACAGACCTTATTTCTGGATAACGACCAAAAACACATTCAGAAAACCATTGACCTCCAGGCCCGGGGACAGGAAGTGATTAAATGCTGAGTCAGGTGTTGACATTGGAGTTACTTAAAAGCCTAATGAGTCACAATCTGATACATCAGGATTCCTTCTGATTGTTTGGAAATAGTGTATGCTCTGAATCATTTAGTCACTTACAGTGCCTTGCGAAAGTATTCACCCCCTTTGCCTTTTTTCCTATTTTCTTGCATTAAAACCAAAAATAATATAATATTTTTGGGGGGATTTTATGGCAAGACCTCAAACAATGTCAGGCAAAATTGGTGAACTGAAAAAACATTAAACATTTTAAAACATTAAAAAAACAAAACTGAGCATATGTATTCACCCCCTTTGCTATTTGGCATTTATAAGCAAGAAACCAACACCATGAAGAGCTCTCCAAACAGGTCAGGGACAAAGTTGTGGAAAAGTATGAGACAGGGTTGGGTTATTAAAAAATCTCACAAACTTTGATCATCATGAAGCACCATTAAATCCATTATTTTAAAATGGAAAACATTTGCCACGACAACAAACCTGCCAAGAGAGGGCCTCCCACCAAAACTCTCACACCGTGCAAGGAGAGCATTGATCAGAGAGGCAACAAAAGGCGCATGCACATTGCGGTACTTTTCCCACAAAGGTTCATGAGAACTCTTTTATCGCGTTCACACCAAAAAGAGCCGGTACTAAAATGAGTTCATGCGAACCTTTTTACGGACTTTCGAGGGGCTCTTTTGTGAGAAAATAGCTATATTCCTGATTGGCTGGGCGAATTGAAAACCACGCCCCGTAAAACTCCCAAAAAGTGTTGTGAAGCCGCCATTTTATTATCCTCGCATTAGCATTATTAGCATTAGCATTAGCGCAGAAACGCAGAGAGACTAATTTATGGCAACACAGAATAAAACATGGGAGCGGTGGAGACGAGGAGGTGTCGGCGTTCTGGTGATTTACTCGGAAGGCTTCAGTAGAAGCTGCTGGGACTCCCAGCAGCTTCGACTGAAGCCTTCCCCAACTCCGGGGACTCTGGGCGGGGACTATGGGCGGCAGTATACGCCGTGAAGTGGTTTGCGGCCTGCCAGTAAACCCAAAGCAGAAGAAGAAGTGACGTCAGCGGCTTCATTTGCCTAATCCTCCCCCAGGAACTTTTTCCGGTGTGAACTTTTATATATACAGTCTATGGTGTGAACGCGATCTGTACTTAGTTCATGCGAACTAAAGAGTTCGCATGAACTAAGTTCGCATGAACCTTAGTGGGAAAAGTACCGCAGTGTGAATGCGCCTAAAGAGGCCGAGGATAACCCAGAAGGAGCTGGTAAACACCACAGCAGAGAGAGGAGAATCTGTACAGGACTACAGTAAACCGTACACTCCACAGAGCTGGGCTTTATGGAAGAGTCGCAAAAAAAAATAAGAAAACATGTTTGGAGTTTGCCAAAAGGCATGTGGAAGATTCCTCAAACATGTGGAAGAAGGTCCTGTGGTCGGATGAGACTAAAATTGAACTTTTTGGCCATCAAGGTAAACGCCTTGTCTGGCGCAAACCCAACACCTCTGATCCCCCTCAGAACACCATCCCCACAGTGAAGCAAGGTGGTGGCAGCATCATGTTGTGGGACTGGGAAGCTGGTCAAAATAGAAGGAGTGATGAATGGAGCTAAAGACAGGGAAAGACTTGAGGAGACTGTGTTTCAGTCTGCAGGAGATTTGATGCTTGGGCGGAGGTTCACCTTCCAGCAGGACAATGACCCAAAGCATACTGCTAAAGCAACGCAAGAGTGGTTTAAGGGGAAACATTTAAACGTTTTGGAGTGGCCTAGTCAAAGCCCAGACCTTAATCCAATCGTAAATCTGTGGTATGACCTAAAGATGGCTGCACACGAGCGGAACCCATCTAACCTAAAGGAGCTGGAGCAGTTTTGCCAAGAAGAATGGAAGCAAATCCCAGTGCCAAGCTTAGACACAGACCCCAAGAGACTTGCAGCAGTTATTGCTGCAAAAGGTGGTTCTACAAAGTATTGACTTTAGTGAATAGTTATGCATGCTCATGTTTTTTTCATTTTCATTATTATTTCTTGTTTGTTTCACAATAAAAAATATGTGTTGCATTTTGAAAGTTGTAGGCATGTTGTGTACATCAAATACAAATTCTCCAAAAATCAAATTAAATGTTTTAATGTAATAAAACAGGAAAAATGCCAAGGGGGTGAATACTTTTGCAAGGCATTGTATGTGGCAATAGTCTAAGCTGAGGCCGAAATTAGACTTTAAAAAGGCGGGAAAACTACTTTCCATGTGTCACGTTTAATGGCACTTGTTTTGATTGATTTTCTGCGCACGTTCTTTCAATGCATTTGCCTAATAATCTGCCATCTTTGGCCCATTTGGTGTGATTTAACAAGGGACTACTGAAATGTAGTGCATTATATTATTTAGTTGGCTCTAAAGTTGTATTACTTTACTATTAAAATACCAAAAAGTGCAACAGTTTTCCAGTTATTGACTGTGTGTGTGTGCAATAAAACCACAAAGCTTCCCAGCTCTTACTCATTCTTTAATTACGACAATATTTAGAAAAAAAAAGTGCTGCTTGGTAAAGGATAACATTTCTTTTCAATCCTCAAATTCAAAATGAAACAAAAAGCAACTCAAATAATTTATGATACAATAACAAAAATATTTACATATTCTTTTAAAAAATCTGTACAATATTTAAACCAGAAAAAACGTTAACATTGCAGAACAGACTGCAACCCGGTGGAGGTAGGTTTTCATCATGCGAAGAACAAAGAAATCATCATCGTCGCTGTCTCGTTACTTCAGCAAATGGTTAAAACTCCAAGGAGCTGAAGCGTCCGAGGATAATATAAAACTCTCGTTAGAAGACGACGTTTTAACCGGACAGCGACATCAAAAACAGAATTAATTTTCAAGGCAGAACAGGTTTTTACCATTTAAACAACAAACACCTCTACCTCCATTTACAAACAAACATCATCCTTTGCCGTCTTGTTAAAACCACATAGACTTCAGGAGGCAGTTATTTAGAACCTGAAATCCCATGGAAACGGGAAATTGAAACATGAAATTGAAAATAAAATACATGTAGGAAGCAAATGAGGTTTTAACCAGACAGCGACATGATCCAACAGGAAGTCCTGAACAAAATGCATTTCAAGGCAGAACAGGTTTTTACCGTAAAAAAAAAAAAAAAAACACCTCAACTCTCCTTATTCCCAACAACCAGGGTCTGTTCAAGAACACTCGAGGGAGAACTCCATTCATAAAAAAACTAACGGGATGCATTTTTTAAGACATTTGACAAGACAAGCAAATGTTTACCTTACATTTGCACATTTTATGACAAAGACAGCACTTTAATGGAGAGAACATTGGCGATAATTGATATTTAGCGTTACAATAGCATTCAGTTAAACATTCAACCCAATTAAAGATATTTCAGGCTTTTAAATTCAGCCAAGATGAACATGTACAGCGTTCAATTTAACTTTTAAATGGTGGCGTCAGCGTATACTAAAAAAGTTTAATTGGACACAAAATGACGCGGTTTAACACAGGGGAATGCTGCCCAGTGGCTTTCATTCATGAAACCATGGCCAATTTATTTTTTGTAATGGTTTTTCTCACGACAAGTGAAGTTTCATGAGGTCAATGACTAATGAAGCATTTTTTTTGGATCAATCGATCTTTTAATAGTCAAAAGGCTTTTTAAATGTACACTTGTTTGCTATAGAAGTAAATATCACAGTGATGTTCGTTGCAGCGTCCTCCGAACTTTAACCTTTGAATATCAGGACGACACCGGTTTGTCTCCGTTTTTTTTGCATTTGAAAGAATCGTAATGTTTTTTTATTCATCTCCACTTTGGCTGATTTGCTACGAAAGCACGACTTTAGGTTCACCTCCCCGGGTTCAGTCTCCTCACAATAACCTGCATTTTTAATATGGCTACCTTTGAGTTTAAACAATTTATAACAAAATATTTAAATACAAAGTTATTCCCATGTTTTCAACTTGAGAAAAAACTCCGAGCTGAATTTAAGCCAAGCATTGTTATTACTACCTGTTCCAAGTACTGTCATTAACCTGAGAATTGAGTGGTGCTTCGGCCTGAGGCCAAACGGGCTGAAGGCACACTGAAAAACCCTCGTTTCTGATCCAAAATCATTCCAAAAGCATTAGATTTGGGATTAAATTGGAATACACAGAAGTGAACAGAGAACTTGGAAGCCAGCATCAGACACCTGAGTGGAGGGATCACTGGTTACTATGGCTATAAGACGTCCTGAAAACACAACATTCAAGTTTCATTCAACTCCTGAGCTGATGTGGCTTCTGCACCATTTGGTATCCCCCAAAAGAAACGATAAAGACATGTTATATATATATAGTGTCTTTGCCTTTCAGTGTGCGTTCAGCCAAGCTTTAAAAAAATAAAAAATCTGCTCGCTTTGTTAACAAAAACCCTCCTACTCTCTACAACAATCGGCCGTCAAGGCATGAGGATAATGAATTCTGAGGCAATGAGTGTGTTGGGTTTCCGTCGGCAGCACGTCTGCTCAGTCCAGCGCTATTATCGTTACAAGAAAGTCAAACTTCTGTGCGCTCTTTGCAGCATGACGCCATCCTTTATCTGCATCCCCTTTCTTTGTACAGTCTCCCCCCCCCCCCACCCTCCCCTTGCATTGTCACTTAAAACCAACTCAACTCGCTGCCTTTTAGCTTCGCAGCCTCTCTAGCCGAGTCTTCAGCTGCTCCTGTTTCGCCCTCAGTCTGTCTCTCTTGGATTGAAGTCGATGTCCTTCATCTTCCAAACCGTAAATGCAATCTCTGGCCTTTTTCAGGATCACAACCTTTGACGCCTTGTCGTTGTTGGAAAGTTCGGGCACGTTGTCTCGCAGGTGAACGAAGCAGTTTTTCAGCTCGTTTCTCCGCTGCCTCTCCATGACGTTGTGCGTTCGCCGCCTCTCCTCTTCATCCTCCGTTTCCGTGGAGTTTCGTGACGAGTTGCTGCTGCTGCTGCTGCTGTTGTTGTTGTGATGATGACTGTGGCTGTGGTACCGCGACGAAGAAGACGAGGAGTTTCTCGACGAGTGACGATATCGCGAAGATCCGTCGCTTCCTCTCGAGCGTTTGTTGGACGAAGGTGGCGGAGAGGCGGGACACGGAGCGGCGTAATTGTGTTGCGATTGGATCTCAAAGTGTTGGCGCTGCTGAGCTCGTTGTTGCTCTTCCTGTTTCTGCTGACGGGCGGACAGGTCGGCCAATGAGGTGCGAGGGGAGGGGCTTGAGGAGCACCGAACCACCGTCACCACGTCTATCTCCTCCTCTGTAACACAAGAAGAAGAAACGGGTTAATTACAAAAACACAATGTATGATAGTTGTCGGAGTTTACAGGCACAACCACTTGTTTTCCGACCCCTGTGGTAACTTTATCCGCTGTGATGACGAGACGACATTTCAAGAAGCTGACACCAATAACAAAAGTGTAGACACTGTACGTACACACACACACGGCAGCCATAAACGTGCGCGAACTGTTGGAAAGCAGAACGAAAAGCTAAAAAGGTAAACATTTAAAAAAAATTGTTTTCTTATCAGATTGTCGTGATTTGTATTTACATTATTATATGTATCCCGTTTTTATCTTTACAGTCTTATTAAATAGTTTTAATTAAACTTTTATCAGCTTATTTTATTTTTTAAATATTGTTGTTTTTTTATTTATAATTAATTATATTCCTGTTTTTTGTGTGATTGTTATCATTTTATTTATATATAGAAAAGTATTATAAAGTAAAATAGTAGTTCCATTAAAAGCTAATACATTGTGATTGTTTATAACCAGAAGGCGGTAAAATGAGTCGCCAGGAGTTAATGGATGTAGCCGCCAAGCCTGAGTCTCACACACACACACACACACACACACACACACACACACACACACACACACACGGGCAATTATCCAGCTTTAAAACCTCTCATGGGTCAGTCAGTCGGTCTGTGATTTAAGCCCCGCCCCCGCTGCAGATTACAGGTGGGCGTGGCTTTAGATAGACTGTGGGCGGGGCTTAAAATAGACTGTCTGGGCTCAGAGCCACTAACTGGGATTATCAGAGGAATGCCAGAGATCTGAGAGGAGCGTTCACGCTGATAAAATGCTGCAGGATAAGAAGATTAACCTGGAGTCAAACACTTACTTAATGCAATAAGGGGAGCGGCTTGTTAAAGTTTAAGATAATTAAGGGTTAAAGGCTCAAGCTAAAGTCTCATAATAGTATAAAAAGACATTTATTATGATTTATTCACATCCGTTACCTCCTTTTTTATTTTCTTATTATTATCATGTATTTCTTTGTTTATTGTTGTTACTTGTACTTGCCTTTATATATTGTTATTTTAACTTGTATCTGCTTATTCTGTGTTTATAATATCAGTTATTTATCATTTGGACTTTCACTTCCTTTTTTAAAATCTAATCATTGCTTTGACTTATTCCTACCCCCTTGCCCTGTGTTCCCCTCATTGCTGACACCTGGACTTCTTGTTGTTACTACTTACTACTGTTACATGTTGACAAAGGGCACTGTCCCTTTGTTGCAACAGAGTAAACACCCCACTGAGGGACGAATAAAGATTATCTGATTTCCCTACAGGGTGAAGGAATGCTTATCTTATCAAATTAACCCCTATCTCACCGGAGTCGCTGGTATCACTTACTACTGTTATATGTTAACCTACTTTTCTTTATATTGTCTCTACATAACTTCTTCCCATGGATACTTGAAATAAATAAAAGGCAGGGCATCATTGATCAGCAGCACTGTCCCCATGTCGTAACAAAGTGATTTCCCTACAGGGATGGATGAAAGCTTATCTTATCTAATAAAACCTTATCAGAATACCTTGAATACGTGACTTTTGAGAGGATTTAAGGATTCAAGGGGTGTTATAGGGTGTATTCTCACTGGATGAATAATAATACATTTAATTTGTACATATCTACACTGCAGCCATGTACAAATATCTACACTGCAGCCATGAACCAATATCTACACTGCAGCCATGAACCAATATCTACACTGCAGCCATGTACAAATATCTACACTGCAGCCATGTACAAATATCTACACTGCAGCCATGTACAAATATCTACACTGCAGCCATGAACCAATATCTACACTGCAGCCATGTACAAATATCTACACTGCAGCCATGTACACATATCTACACTGCAGCCATGTACACATATCTACACTGCAGCCATGTACACATATCTACACTGCAGCCATGTACACATATCTACACTGCAGCCATGTACACATATCTACACTGCAGCCATGTACAAATATCTACACTGCAGCCATGTACACATATCTACACTGCAGCCATGTACACATATCTACACTGCAGCCATGTACACATATCTACACTGCAGCCATGTACAAATATCTACACTGCAGCCATGTACAAAAGATAAAAGCAAATACTTCTTGAATAAGTGAGTTTTGTTGAAGGACTCAAGAGGTGTTGTCTCACCAGAGTAGGTGGATTTGTTGTTATTATTATTGTTATTATTATCTCACCAGAGTCGCTGGAGGAGTAGGTGGACAGCTCCCCCCCGGTGGAGCCGTAGTCCGACGTGGCCTCTCCGGGCTCCATCAGGTTCTGGCAGTCCAGCGTGGAGCCGGCGATCTCCTCGAAGATGGAGGTGTTGATGTCGGAGAGCAGCGGACTGGAGCCCAGCATGGAGGACACCAGCTTCTCCTCCAGACTCTTGTCTCCGGAGAGGCACTGCCACAGACAGTCCTCCCCACCCTCCTCCTCCTCCAGGGGGGAGCAGGGCTCTCCCACATCCCCCTCTTTACTCTCCTGGCTGTGGAAGAAGTCAGAGTTCCAGTTGAGCTGCATGTCGTGGTCCTCCAGCAGGATGTCGGACACGTAGCTCAGCTGGTCCTCTTTGGAGAGAGGCTTGGTGCCGCCCAAACCCGGCTTCATCGGAGGAGACTGGGGGGGCGTCGGCAGACTCTGAAGGTCCTTCATCAAATTCTGGCAGAACTCATCGTCAAACAACAGCGGCTCTGTGTAAAGCCAGTCCTGAGACTGGGAGAAGCTTTGAAGCATGTTGGCAGAATCTGAGGAGGAAAGAGGTAGCGAGGGGTTAAAATCCAGAGTGTTGAAATGTAGTAATCCGAGTTGTAGTGAAAGATTAAACCAGTTCCTCCAGACTGAGACCCGACCCCACTGTGAGCCACTCTTTATCAGTGTTTACATCATCGTAGCCCCGCCCCAAAATGCTCCCCCAAACCCCCCACAGAAAAAACACTTTTAACACCCTCCCATCCATGTGACATAACAGCAACAGCTGGGAGACCGAAACTAACACCTCTCCCCACCCTGGAAAGTGAATAAAAAGCTTCCCCGGCTACCTGCTGGCATGGAAAGCAAAACCCCAAAAGGAGGCTTTTGTGTTTTCCCAGGACCCATTGCTACCGTTTCACAACTTATTTGACTAAACCTGCTTTGCTCAGCACAAAGAGGGTAGTTAGCATTTAAAAAGCTCCAAGCGCTAACCAGTCAGGACATGTTGCTATAAACCATGCTTTCATAATAATAATAATAATAAAAACGCTGTAAAAGCCTTAAATGTAACCAGTAAAAGCTTTAAGTGGAGCAGGCTGAGTGAGGGGAAAATCCAGTGGTATTCCTATGGGGTCTTATGGTATGTGCATGTATAGCAGGCAGTGTGTGAGAACAAAGCAGCAGTGTGTGTGCTGCAGACAGCGAGTTAAAGGCAGCCTTTATGTAACATGGCAGCCTGGGAAACCTGAGCCAACAACCTCAAATACAGAGCCGTGTTATACAAGACACTCAAATATTACTAATTAAGTGTTAATGACGCTATTTACGCACTACTTAAACCCAACACTAAATCAGTGTTAATCCCATATGAAGGCATTCCATCAGTAGGCATAAAAAATCTCAATTCAGGTTTAAAGTTGATCCTGTAAAGATGTATTAATCAGGCTTTTAATCAGTGCACACCATGTGTGTATTTCTGTAATAAAACAATGTGTGTACGCGCTTACAAGTGTCGCATTTACTCCTAATGTAATGTACACACGTGGAAAATTGCTAAATATTCACTGTTCCTCGATTTAGATTCACTACAGCTGTATAAATCACGCCGACTGCATGCACGGTTTACAAGTGACGCATTTACTCAAAATGTAAAATAAAACATATAATTCTCACTGAGGTTTTTCTTTGTGCAGATGTAACTCTTAATCAATCACACTGACTGCATCCTTTATCACCACTTTGTGACAACATGTGCACATTTAAACACGATTTAAGTGCATTTACAAGTGACGCATTTACAAAAAAAACATGACAACAAGTTTAAAGTAACTGCAATGTTTCCTTTGTAATAAAACAGGAGCAAAAGCAGCGGATTAATGCAAATGTGCACCCGCCCTGCCGGTCTTTAAAGCTCACATGTGCAAAGCATGGTGTCCCCACGTGAAACCGGCTTTTCTTCCCCCACGCACCACACACAATGCACAGTTAGCAAGAAAAGCACGCACATTAGCACACTAAACACGCATTTATAAGCTGATATGAATGCCATATTACTAGAATAATATACATTTTGCATTTTTTAAAGATTTTGCACGCCTTACCTTCAATTGTCCTTCCAGGAGAGGGAGTCAAAATGCAGGAAAATGGAAAAAAGACAACAATAGAGAAACCCGTGCGTAAATATCCGAGGTAAAATCCAACAAAGAGAGAGAGGAAAAACTACAAGTGTCTTCTGGGGTGAGATTTTCTGCGTGTAAAGTTAAAGAGAGAGCAGGGCAGCATGGTATTTCCTGACAGGATAGTCCCTCCGCGCAGACGAACACAGAGTAGGTGTGGCTCGGCGGAGAATGCTTCATATATATCCCTCCACCCTCCTGTGTCCTTCCGCACGCAGCAAAACCGCGCCAAAACAACCAAATGTGCGAAAAACCGACCATGACATCAAAATGTATCACCAATATGTGCGCCGTCGGTTCCTCTTTCGATTTAATCCTGGCGGAAAAAACACGCAAAGGGGCACATTTGGTTAATACGCATTGAAGTAAGGGACTATTTCGCGGAGGGATACGGTGCAGGATGAGATTCCAGGAAAACGGTGGAGGGTAAAGTTAGGACAGACAGACATACGTGGATTGTGAGAAGAAGCTGGGTGTCTCGCTCGTCTCACTGCCTGTCTCACTGCCTGCCTGCCTGCCTGTCTGTCTGTCAGATATATCTGTGTTATGTATGTGATTACATAGAATACATAACATTCCCCATATGAATGCAAGTAAAATGTATTTGAACAACTTTTGAAGTCAGATTTTATGAAGTTTTATTACATCAGTTTGGGTTAACGTTCACATACAGAAACCAGGGTCACTCACTATAATCCCCTTTATGATAAAAGGCACAAAAAATAGACTTTCTCTCCGTCATTAGTGAGGAATGTGGCACTCACAGTACACCGGTTTGGTATATGTATGGCATGTTGAAGGCAGGGAATATGTGTTCTCCCCCTCTGTACCTTTATAGTAGTATTCTGTCAGTGAGACATTCAGCAGGTAGACAGGAACATGCTTTGAGAGCCACGTTGTCCACTATTTCTTGCAGGGGTGTTTCACCATCTCCCTCTTACTACTACTACAACCATCAACTATCTCAAACTGTCACCCACACGCTCTTAAAGCAAAGTCATATGCAATGCACTGTTAGTTTAAGCTTTCAGACACTTATTTCAAGTTTATGATTTTGTACTTGTGCATATGATTTATACTGTGAAATGTAATTTGTATACCTTTAAAAAAAAAAATGTATTACATTTTTCTGTCAAACTAGAAAGAAAACCCCATATTTGACTCCACGCATGACTTATAAGATAGTGCATATGATGCAGTGAAATTTAATTTGTATGCCATTTAAACATGCTTTTTATTTTTTTTACATTTGTCTGTCAAACAAAAAAAAACACATATTTGAGTCCACAGATGATGTTTGTTTTGAATTGTTCCACATCTTTCTGTCAAACCTTTAACAAAATCATTTTCTAAGTCCACAAGTTGACTTTTAGGCTAGTGTACTTTGATTTGATGTTGTACAATTGTTAGTTGCATGCAATACATACACTGTTTGTACACGTTTTTACATTATTTGAAGTGTGTGCATTTGTCTTTTTGTCCACATATTTGAAAATGTTATTGTTCAAACCTGGTAAAAAATGTCTTTTATAGACAATCCCATGCAAGCAAAAGCATGTTAAATAAAAATAAAACCGGTAGGCCTATATGTTATAGTAAAGCTTTGTGCATTGGGATGAGTGAACCCTCTGATCCCGCAGCGTTCCTCCCTCTTTTCTCCCTCCCATTCCTCCCTCTTTTCTCCCTCCCATTCCTCCTCTTCCTCCTACTCTTCCTCTAGCTCCGCCCCCTGCAGATCGTCTCTTGCCTGCACGTTTCATAAGGGCACGTGCAGAGGCTTCCAGCCAATCAGAGTGGAGCCTGAGTTCACGTGGGTTCTTCTTGTAACAGGAGCACTTTGCTCCTCCCGACCGAATACAATCATTCACATCCAGCTCTTTAAACACACACACACACACACACACACACACACACACACACACACACACACACACACACACACACACACACACACACACACACACACACACACACACACATATATATACAGACAGTATCATATCTGTGTGTATGTACATTCATGTTATTTGTATTATTATTTATATGTATTATTATCCCTTTGTAAATTCTCATGTGTTTCTTTGTTTCTGTCTAATTCTGTTGTTGCTATAACACATGTGTTTCCCCTACTAGGGTCCATCTTAATGTATATACATTATTGTAATAATAACCTCTGCTAATGTATGTTTAAAAGGTCAAGCAGATGCATGGGGTTTGGTCCACACAGAACAAAAGGCTGGTGACTTCAGCTCAATCACAGCCCTGAGTGCCCCATGCATGTGAACACACAGCGCCTGCATGTTTATTGTTATGCACGCGGAGAAACAGCTCTGAGAGATAATCACAGTTGGGGAGTCAGTCATATGGAAACTATTTCTGCTGAGTTTAATGTCTCTCCACATTGCCACAAACGGGGGGAGCGTAATCCTGCAAAAGGGATGAAACCCGGCGCTGCATTTTTTAAAAAGTGCCTCGTCCTGTTCGCTGTTTGGCTGGTGGCTGCAGCAGCTGATGGAGGGCGGATCAGGAAGAACATTTTGCTCCCGAAGAGAGAGACATGTGGGTTAAAGTGCCCCCTTCAGGCGGCTGGCAGACACGCCTCTTTGAACCGAGACACACTGTGTACTATTTCTCTCTGGATTCATTTCATTGCAAACCTTTATTTATACAGATAAATCCCATTGAGATCATTGATCTCTTTTCCAAGGGAGACCTGCTCAAGAAGTTCCACATGAAACATAAACAGAACAACAAAAGGACATCATCCAGCATCATTTACATAATGATCCACATAAGCAGGTACCAATAGCTTCTGATTGACTAGCATCCAACCGAGCTTTAAAAACATTTAGTGGCACCAGATTGTTCAGTTTCCATTTAATGTGCAGACTGTTCCAAGACAGAGGAGCTGCATCTAAAAGCTGTCTTCCCTAAGACAGTCCTAGCAGTTGGCTCATTTAATAAAACCACAGCATTCGATCTCAGGCAGTAGCCACTTACAATTCTCCGTGAGATCAGGGAGCAGATATAAGATGGAAGTTTCCCTAGCATGGCTTTGTATATAAAATACCAGTGACTGAGCCTCCGTGCAGTTAGTGAAAGCAAACCAGCCCTTGCATACAGGGTGCAGTGATGGGTTAATGCTTTACAGTTTGTCACACATCTCAGAGCGCTGTGATACGCAGCATCTAACTGGACCAGGCAATGGGCAGGTGCATTCATATAGACCAGATCCCCAGAGTCCACACAGGTCAAAGGTCACAGAGCCTTCTCCTGGCCTCAAGCGAGAAACAGGACGTGTTCCTGAAGAAGAACCCTAGCCTCACCCTCAGTGTTTAAGCAGGTTATTGACATGAAGTTTAAAAGAGAGACGATCATCAAGCCAGATACCGAGGTATTTGCAACAGGATTCCTCTCTGACTAACACACTATTACAAGAGACCTTTAAAGCCACCCTGAAAACATCCTTAATCACAATCAGAAGTCCTTTATTCGTCCCACAGAGGATGCAATGTACATTGTTTCAGCAAAGTATAGATAGAGACGAGGCACAGTATTGATAGAAACGATTACAATTTACAGAAGTACACATTCAGGTACATTAGTATAAGTAATTGGGTCCATTTAATGGCGTTATCTTTTGTTAGATACACAGACGGCGTTGGGGTGGAACTGAGTACTTTTATGAAGTACTCAGATCCTTCACCTAAGTAAAAGTACAACAACTGGTGTCAAAGTACTCCATTACAAGTCCTGATTTCAAAATACACTGAAAAGTATTGGCATGAAAATATACTTTAAGTACCGAAAGCACTCATTCTGCACGATGACCCACTTCAGATGAACATGAGCGCTATCAGCTCAGAGTCTCTTTACACAGACGGGACACGGTCACGTATAACGATTTTGAATAATAACTGAACTTAAATATTCCTCCACAAACTCTGCTGGGTTTAGAGAGCGATGTGTAACTCAGGGAAACCCTCCTGGCTCACTTGGAGGTGCATTGAAGGACATCACCAGCGCATTTCAGGTCAAAGTTCAATTCAGTTGAAGTGATTCTGCACCACCTGCGCAGCGAACGCCTCGTGCAGCCGCTCGCCGGGGAAATGCACTTCTGCTTTGTTGGGAAATCTGTGTGAGAACTCCTCTCTAGTCTCTCATGCATACTCGGCACAGACTCTCCTCTGAGATGTGAGATGTCGGGCTATATAAATCAGCTCTGATTGGTTGATGGCTAAATCCCCATTGAGCACGCTTTACTTAGGCTGCGGCCACACGAGGATGAAAACGGTCGTTTGCGTTACTGTTTAGTATCATATAGACCGCTCGGCCACACGACAACAACAACAACAACAATGGCAGATCGCAGAGTTGCTATCGTGCTCCGGACGCTATTGACCATGCTACAGTTGTTTGTGCAACATCTACAGCAATGATGATGAGGCAATAGCCCCGCCTCTCCCACCTCTGCTGCTCACCCCCGCGTCAAAGTAAACTGCACCCTGAATTCAGATTATTTATCTTTCTCTCGATGTGGACATAAACGCGAGTGAAGTCTAATCTGACAGGACGGAGACACGCAGCTCTGCTCACCTGCAGCTCCTCCCGCTGCAGCAACACACACACTTCAAGTCAGATCATCGCCCTTAGCTATTTTAATTACCTCTCAAACTAAACTAGTTATAAATATGTTTATTTTTACAGTCGGCCGGTCAATCCTATGCGTTTAGCCGTTTTCGTCCTCGTGTGGCCGCAGCCTTGAAAGCACTTTTAGGCAGAGGAATCAAGACGGAACAGCTGAATGTACTGAACATTAAAAACAAGCTTTTGATGAGTGTGTGGTCTTCTCGTGTAATGGCTTTCCTTTAGTGTAATATAATATTTCCTCACTTCAAAGCCAAATATCTCGTTAAATGAGCACCAGAGTAATGAGAATGTAAAACGTTCCATGTGTTGCACATTAAGAATGCGTCTGGACTGTGGAAGTTATGTTTTTAGGAAGTCCACGGTCATGTTTTACAAGCCTGCGGTGCAGAAGCATGAGAAACCTTTTGCACTCAATCAGGAAGTCTTCTGAGAGGACTTCTCTTATTGTCTTCTCAGAAAATGATAAAGAAATGTAAGAAAGAGTTGCTGCATGAGGACTGTCACATCTAAAAGGGGAAACCACCGCGAGAGAGAACGCGTTTTAAAACTTTGAAATTAGATACAGTTAGACTGTCCGGGAGAATTCTGGAGATTTCATTCACAAATGTCTCTACAAGTGTCCTCCAAAGGAGTGGAGGACCAGCACCACCAAATCCAGTGTGTGTGTGTGTGAGTGGGGTGTGTGTGTGTGTGTGTGTGTGTGTGTGTGTGTGTGTGTGTGTGTGTGTGTGTGTGTGGGTGTGTGTGTGGGTGTGTGTGCTAATTCAGTAGTTTCAGCCTGTCTGTCTGCCGACACCCACTGTAGGATGAGGAGGTGATCACACACACACACACACACACACACACACACACACACACACACACACACACACACACACACACACACACACACACACACACACACACACACACACACACACACACACACTACTGAGAGCGGTAATCCCATTCCCAGGCTGTCTCACACTCCCGGGGGTTGAGTCTGTTTGTGTGTGTGTGAGTGAGTGAGTGAGTGGGGTATGTGTGTGTGTGTGTGTGTGTGTGTGTGTGTGTGTGTGTGTGTGTGTGTGTGTGTGTGTGTGTGTGTGTGTGTGTGTGTGTGTGTGTGTGTGTGGTGTGTGTGTGTGTGTGTGTGTGTGTGTGTGTGTGTGTCCTGTTAGTTTTCTGATCTAGTTCACTGGGTCGGTCAACCAGTCGGTCGGTCAGTCAGTTGACCTTTGACCCCGTCCGTCATCAACTTTTAAACAGGCATGAATAAGACAATCAACAGAGCTGAATGGATTAGTGGAATAATTAAAGAGTAAATTAGTCATGCAACAACAACTTCTTCTTCTTCTTCTTCTTCTTCTTCTTCTTCTTCTTCTTCTTCTTCTTCTTCTTCTTCTTCTTCTTCTTCTTCTTCTTCTTCTTCTTCTTCTTCTTCTTCTTCTTCTTCTTCTTCTTCTTCTTCTTCTTCTTCTTCTTCTTCTTCTTCTTCTTCTTCTTCAGGTCATAAAATAAACGGGAACACCTACTATGCCAGGGTAGAGGTAAAGAGTCACTTTAAAGTCTTGAATGGAAACCAGTCGACCAGCCGGCTTGTTAACAAGTTACGATTCAATGAGTCGGCAGATTCACAATCAGTCTGCAAACCTGAGCCTGTTGACGTGTTTATCTCTCAATGTATGGGATATGTGCTGTTCTGAACACCAGCAGGAGAGGACTCTTTAAAGTAGAGACACTACATACTGATATACACCTGAACATCAGCAGGAGAGGACTCTTTAAAGTAGAGACACTACATACTGATATACACCTGAACATCAGCAGGAGAGCACTCTTTAAAGTAGAGACACTACATACTGATATACACCTGAACATCAGCAGGAGAGGACTCTTTAAAGTAGAGACACTACATACTGATATACACCTGAACATCAGCAGGAGAGGACTCTTTAAAGTAGAGACACTACATACTGATATACACCTGAACATCAGCAGGAGAGGACTCTTTAAAGTAGAGACACTACATACTGATATACACCTGAACATCAGCAGGAGAGGACTCTTTAAAGTAGAGACACTACGTACTGATATACACCTGAACATCAGCAGGAGAGGACTCTTTAAAGTAGAGACACTACATACTGATATACACCTGAACACCAGCAGGAGAGGACTCTTTAAAGTAGAGACACTACATACTGATATACACCTGAACATCAGCAGGAGAGGACTCTTTAAAGTAGAGACACTACATACTGATATACACCTGGACATCAGCAGGAGAGCACTCTTTAAAGTAGAGACACTACATACTGATATACACCTGAACATCAGCAGGAGAGGACTCTTTAAAGTAGAGACACTACATACTGATATACACCTGGACATCAGCAGGAGAGGACTCTTTAAAGTAGAGACACTACATACTGATATACACCTGAACATCAGCAGGAGAGGACTCTTTAAAGTAGAGACACTACATACTGATATACACCTGAACATCAACAGGAGAGGACTCTTTAAAATAGAGACACTACATACTGATATACACCTGAACATCAGCAGGAGAGGACTCTTTAAAGTAGAGACACTACATACTGATATACACCTGAACATCAGCAGGAGAGGACTCTTTAAAGTAGAGACACTACATACTGATATACACCTG